>NC_056747.1:475542511-475817511 GCF_019279795.1 Protopterus annectens | reverse complement strand
TCAATACCCATGGCTTATACATTATCTAGTTAAGTATTCTCTACATGGCAACAACAGAAAGGCTTTCAAGTTGGCAATTCTTTAACAGTATGCTTATTAAAGCTTACTTGCATCTTACGATGTCAGCCAAGCTTACCTGATGGTCATTAAAGTATTGCTACTTAAACACAGAGCAACAGGCACTTTGAGTAATAAGCATAAATCAACAGTACAAAAAATATGACAGAAACCAGACCATTCTGCAAAAATCAAGGACAGATGAAAAGCCACTCTAGTACTTGTGTCTACCTTGGATGGGGGGAGGATACTCTGCACATTTACACTGTATAGCTACTCCTTGCCTTGCTTCGACACATCCAGAGTCACTACATGGGGGAGTGGGGTGCAAGAAGTATGTCACAATTTGAAATGTCTCTGGCTGACTGTGATGGCCCTGACACATTTGTCATACCTCTCAACCTCAGAGCAAGAAATCTGGACAAAGCCATACAAAGAAGTGGGACAAAGGCCCAAAAATAAGGACAATTTTTAAATATTGCTCTTATAAACTTAGAAAGATAATAGAATAGGTCTTGCATTAGTATGAATTTTCTGAATGATATGAAATCTGAAACTCAAATGTTTGTCATTATTTTTTAACTTCAGTCTTTAATGATTTGTCACTAATTTGCCAAAAAAACACAATTTTGCCAAAAAAACACAATTTTATGAAAAATGGGCCAAAAATGTGATGTAAAAATATAAAATAGCCACACAATACAGCTGGGAACCTGTCAAAGAAGGGACACTTTAATATTAGTACTGCTAACTTGAGCAGCTGACAAAATAAAAGAATCTACATGCATTTCTGAAATAAAAGTAATCTATAATTCTGATTATTACAGTTATTTCTTAATTGTAAACCCTCCATGTTTTCTTCCAAAATTGCCATTTTGCGGAGGGGTTATTAGGGGGAAGAGCAACATTTTGAGCCAAAATCAGGGACAGTTGAGAGGTTTGGCTATGCCTAATTCTATAAAGCAATTTATTTGCATGTACCTCTCAACCTGTTAATGCAATAAATCTGGACAAGGCCAAATATATTGGGGGAAGATATAAACAGTACTAAAAATTGCTCTTGTATATACTGAGACAGTTGATAGAACAGTTCTTACTTTAGCATGCATTTTTTCTGAAGGTTATGAAGTCTGAAATTCAGTGTGTCATTATTTAGTGACTTAATTCCTAAATGATTTGCCAGAAAACCACAAATATTATGAGGAACAAACCAAAATTAAGAGGCAAAAATCTATTCATTCTTTGAAAATCTGGACAGTTGGGAGGTATAGTTCAGCTGGGGCTGTCTAAGTTTGCCGCCCTTCCCCCTCACAAAATCATGGTCGAATGGAGCCTCCCCCTGCAGTCTTTCCAATGATCCATTACTTGGCTATTTCACTCCATTTACCATAAACACTAATGTGCATACTGATTTACTTCTATGATGATTTGGACTTCATTTGAAAGTTTTATTTTGCATTTTACAGCACAAACACTAAGACATCAGCTAAACAAACTTAGCATTAAAACTTCTCTGCCCTTGAAACAGCATTGAAACCCACATTCAAAGAAATACATTTTACCAGTGGCAGAACTGCCCAATTCAGAACATCTTTCCAGTAAACAACGAAACAAAATGCATGCACCCATAATGACAAAACTGCCCAGTTCAGAACATTTCCATCATAAAAGTCTACTCAAACGTTTACAGTCCACCATTATCAGTAAATATGCACAATTCTACAGTCCACCATTATCAGTAAATATGCACAATTCTACAGTCCACCATTATCAGTAAATATGCACAATCTCTGAAGAAGTAAAAAAGTCATCTAAATAATTCCACATTAAATAAATCTGTAACTAATGAAGAGGTTGCTGCTAGTAAACACCTTTATATTTCATGGTTTCATCGAAAAATAAAGTGTCTGATGCCCCTGAAGAATAAATTGCCTATATTACATTAAAAATGATAAGCTAGTAATATTGCAACAGGAAATGGATAGCAAACCGATAACAGGCTCATAGTTAGTATCTTAACTTTTTCAGTACGGCAGCATTCACCCCTTGTGGGAGTAGAACCAACAACCTTCTGCATCAAAAGCAAGTACACAACCTGTTGTGCTATTAACAATGCAAGCTGACTTAGCATAAGCAATACTAAACTTCTCTTCCCCTGCAGCTCTCAGCTCCTTGTAAAATCTACTCAATACTCAACTGCATCTCAACTTCGCAACACAAGAAATCTGGAAAAAGCCAAATTTATTGGGGGGGGGGTCAAAATCCCAAAAAACAGGGACACATTAAACATTGCTTGTATAATCTTGGAAAGTTGCTAGAATAAAATGCTGTGTTACCACCATAAATTTTACTGCCAAGGTCCCTGCGCAAAAGAGTCAGAGCAACATACCACTATGCCAAATCAGCTGCTTTGTGAAAGAAAACTGCTGTGTTACCACCATACATTTTACTACCAATGTCCCTGTGAAAAACAGTCAGAGCAACATACCACTATGCCAAATCACCTGCTTTGTGAAAGAAAAGTTATGTGTTACCACCATACATTTTACTGCCAAGGTCCCTGTGCAAAACAGTCAGAGCAACATACCACTTCGCCAAATCAGCTGCTTTGTGAAAGAGCAGAAGACTGAAACTTAAATGGCTATCATTTAATGAATTCAGTTCTCACCATAGCTGTCAACCTCTTAGCACAAAACACCTGGACAAACCCAGTAATGAGGGAATACAGCCCTCAAACATATTCAGTGAATTCAGTTCTTGCCATAGCTGTCAACCTTAGCACAAAAAACCTGGACAAAGCCAATAATGGGGTAATACAGTCCCAAAAATAAGGACAAATTTCAAATATTCATCTTATAAACTTAGAGAATTGCTAGAATAAAATATTGTGTTACTATGTATTTTCTGAAGAATATGAAGTCTGAAATTCAAATGCCTGTCAATTTTACTTCTGACAGAACAAAAACTATTTTCAGCAGAGGCCCAGGGAGAAATACTGCAGACACATGTTTTTGTAAAATGGCAGGACACCAGAGCAAATCCACACAAACACAGGGATGAGATGCAGACTCCACACAGAAGGCACCCCAGCCAAGAATCAAACCAGAAAACCTATAGCTGGGTGGAAACAATGCTACCACTGCACCATCAAATATGTAAGGAATTAAACATTCAGAAACCTGAAGTCTGAAATTCAAATGCCTGTCAATTTTATTTAACATTTGTTAATCAGGACAGTCTGACTTGGAACAAAAAAACAATTTTCAGCAGAGGCCCAGGAAGAAATAATGCAGACATGTCTTTGTAACATGGGAGGATACAAATGCAAACCCACACAAACAGAAGATGCAGACCCCACACAGAAGGCACCCCAGCCAAGAATCAAACCTGAGAACCTATAACTAAGGCAACAATAATACCACTGCACCATCAAATATCAATCATTGCAACATTTAGAAACCACAGATATTAAGAGGAACAGATCAAATATGAGGCAAAAATCTGCAATTTTTTTACAAATGGTGGTGGGTAGGGAATTCAGGTCCTTAACACCTGCATACAAGATACAGGATTCAAGCCTAAGGTATTCCCTACCACACCGCCATGAGTTTGTTCTAGCCACCAGTATATAGCAACTGGGGCACAGGTTTACTAGCTATGCCCCCTTCTGCCCAGACTATAAGGTATTTATTACTGCCATCAACCACCTCTTATCAGCTACTTTAAGACCCTTAAAGGGTGTGACACCTGTGCAGTGGCCCAGCAATCAAGGAGCCTCAATCCTCACCACTAACACCAGTGACGGGTGTCCATATAGGTAAAGGATAATAAATACCATGAAAATCTTTAATTTTAAACCCCCCAAAAAATAGACCAAATAAACTGCCCATCAGGGGAAGTGTATGGGCTCCCAGAAAATGTATATAACCAATATTTTCCTGGGAACTATTCCTTTTACTATGGCAGTACAAAAGACTGTCACTCCCTTGTACTCACAAAGTCACAGTGAGAGTCAAAGCCTCAACTGCCCCTGTCCTGTGAGTGTCCAACTCAACTCGTTGTCTTCTTCTTTCTGCCATGCCACCTGGGGGAGGAGATGCATAATGTTCTCAGATGGCAATCCTTTTTGGCCCATGTATTCCATCAATTCTAACTTCATATACTTGGAATCTCCCTCATACATACAACCTCTATTGTGCTTTTAAAGCGAAATGTCTGCCAGTTGTCCAGAGTCTAGATTTTTGTCTAATAAAAATAATTGCTTTACTCAGTCTGAAGAAATACTGCAACTGCTCCATCTGAATTTACTTTCTCTTTCACACAATCTGGCATAATGACTGACACTGCTTCATTCACATAGGATTGACACCAGTGCTCCTTGCCAAACAATTGACGAATTTCCCTACTGTCCTAATCGAATCACCACTGGTCAGTTTAAATTTCATCTTGGATCTCCCATGAAAACTGGTGAACATAGTGAGGCTATCCTAGTTAGTAAAATATAAACAAAAAATACATATAAAGACACATACATATATACACCTATATCCACACACACACACACACACACACACACACACACACACACACACACACACACACACCCTTTGTTCCTCTTACCTTCCATAGTGCGATGTAGATCCCTTCCACAAACCCATAGTGTGATGGCGATGTAGATCCCTTCCCCTGTCCCTTCCACACACCCATAGTGCGATGGCGATGTAGATCCCTTCCCATGTCCGCGATCCATATAGCTGGGGCCATTACATACATCCCATAGCTGGCGAGTTCGAGCACATGCCCGTGAGATCCCCGACGAGACCTCCAGCCTACCTGCTGATGTTGCAGTCCAGGTCTGACCTGTTCCCAGCGACAGTCTATGCAGTTAAAATTGCATAGACTTCTGGGAGCTCTGTTCTTACATGTTTCCCAGTCCAGACTGCTGCTGAGACAGTCTGCGCATGCTCCATGCTCCAGACTGTCTCAGCAGCAGTCCGGACTAGTACGCATGCGCAAAAGTCCGCGATTTTTTAAATGTTTTTTATCTTTTCTTTTTCTTTTATTTTCATCTTTTTCTTTTATTTTACAGCTGAGGGGGATGCAGTCCAATAGCATGGGCCGCCCCTGATGTCTACTATTAAAAATAATTTACCTCCCTTGTGTCACAAATCTCAGACCCAAGCAGCAAAATATTTTGTCCTATACTGTTTCTTCTTTATGAAACCCATTGACTTAGTCAGAAAAGGCTACAAACACCCATTATCATAAAACATCAAATTACAGATGTTTAACTGTCTGCTAAACAGGAAGAGAGCTACTGCAGTATTAAGTACAACATCTATATTTTGTTTTCTTAAAGATATCAAAAATACTGTTATTTTTAAGACAATTAAACATGCTGCCAGAGCATTCCCTACTCTTTTATCTTTTTAATACATGAAGCTGGACTCTGTCTTCTCCAACATCCCTAAAAGTAACCACTTTGTAGCAGGCACAGTTAATCCACATCAACCTTTAAACAATATTTCATCAACAGCCAAGTAGAGTTAATATTTCTGACCTCATCCTACTAGTGACAAAAACCCAAACATAGTAAATGGTATGCCCTTTGTAACAGGCCATACCCCACTGTAGTTGTGAGCTCTGCTGACAACAGGAACAAACTTTAATATTCTTGTATTATGCCAGGCAGATTAAACCCAGAATAAATTTAACTTTTATTGGTCACTGGTCACTAACTGTTTAGAAAATAATAGAGGAAGAAGCATCAAGGCTGTGTCACAACTGTAGCTGACCTATTCAAAATTCCAGTGTTCAATACCCATCAGGCCCATTTAATAAACAGCTGCATTTTGTCAGTAGGAACTGCATCATTTAAAAAACAAATGGAAGATTCTGAATAACAAAAGACAGGGATTCTCGTAGATATGAAAGATCACCAACATATGCTTATCACAGCACAGTCATGAGGGAAACGTCAGCAACAAGTTCCGCTAAAACCAGGCTTATTCTGGTGCTCATTGAGATATTCTATCTCTGAGGTAGTTGGGCACAAACGTAATGTAGTACCCTAACACAGAAAACAGTCATTCACAAAAACAGCAACACCATTAGACAGCACTCTTTTACTTACCCCATATATTAATATGTTGAAGAGTAAACCTAACCATACAGTGAACATCTTGACTCGCATGGCAAACAAGGATATGGATGTGTGATAATGTAGCTTTCCTTCTTGCACAGTCACTTCAACCTGGAAATCAGTGTAATCAAATAACTAATAACTTAATAAGTTACTTTCAGTGAGATAGGTTCATAGGTTCATACTAGGCTATCTGCCCAAGGGCATTTATAAGCCTAGCCCATAGTTATGTGGCTTTCGCCACCCCTTTAGTTTGAATAAAAACTATGCCTATCATTTTGCTGTGCCTCTGTCAAGCAGTGACACTGAAGTAATCCCTGGGGTATATCTGCAATCTCCCATCCATTGGTCAAGATTCCTCTTGAACAAGGCCAGAGAGGTGCTCTGCCTCACATGTACCGGGATTTTGTTCCACAGCATAGGGAGTCTCTGGGTGATTAATCTGTCCCTCCAGCACGTTCTATTTATAACCGTGTCAAGGTTTAAGTCTCCCGCCCTTGTGGTTCTGAGGGATCTAGATTTTTTGAGGTGAAGCATATTCATCAAATCTGGGTTTGACATGGCCTTAAATGTCAGGCACAGGTCACCTCTGAGCAAGCGGTATGAGACTGAATAGAGCTGGAGTTCTTTCAGTCGGGCAGCATAAGACATATTTTTGAGACCCTTTATCCTTTTGGTGAGGAACTTTTGGGGCCTTTCAAGCTGCAGCAGGTGTCTGGTCAGATACATTCCGAACGGGCATTGTACTCAATCATAGGTCTAATGAGTGATGAGTACAGGGGGACGATGACCTCCCTTGATCTAGATGTGAATCCCTTCATGATCAGGTGGGTGATATAGTAGGTTTTCCTAACTACTTTAGCAACATGAGTGTCAAGCGAAAGGCTACTGTCAACCTGGGTCCCCAGATCCCTGATGACTTTTTCTGTGCTCAGTGGATTGCCACCTATATGGTAGCTAGGGGTAACCTTGTTTTTCCCGAAAGGTATGACTATGCATTTTTTGGCGTTTAACTTCAGGCCATGGCTCTGGCACCAGTTATCCGTTTCTGTGAGGCCCTTCTGGAGGATATCTGTGTCAGATGTGTTTTCGACTATGGCGCCCAGTTTGCAGTCATCTGCAAACTTTGTCAGCCATAACCCTCCTGTGTTTGCTTGTACTTCAGAAAAATAGATGCCGAACAAGAGTGGACCCAGGACTGAGCCCTGTGGGACACCACTTGTGACAGGCTTTGAGTCTGACATGGCTCCAGCAACTCTGACCCTGTGGGTTCTGTCACTTAGCCAGTTTGCAACCCATCTTGTGATGTATGGGTTTACATTCAAGCTGATGAGTTTTTCGATGATACCTGAGTGGGGTATTGTGTCGAAGGCCTTTGCCAGGTCGAGGTAGGCTGTATGGACTGCCTTTCCCTCATCAATGGCCTTGGTGACTGTCTCGAAAAAGTCAACCAAGTTTAAGAGGCAGGATCTGCCTTTGACAAAGCCAAACTGGGTTGGATCCAAAGTCTGCAAGTTCCCTATGTCTTTATTTATGAGTTCCATTATGATCCTCTCCATGGCTTTGCAGATAAGGCTTGTCAAGCTAATGGGGCGGTAATTTCCAGGGTCTGTGGAGGCACCACCCTTATGAAGTGGGACCACAGTCGCAGTGCGCCACTCCTTGGGTACGTATCCTGAGGTGAGGCTAAGATTAAACAGCTGTCCTAACTGTGGGTTTAATTCCTCGTTGAGTTCGTGAAGCACACAGCCGGGGACACCATCCGTCCCATGGATGCTGTGTTTTTGCCTTAGTGAGGGCAGTTCTCACCTGGGCGTTGGAGATGTTTGGGGCTACAATCCTCTGGAATAGATATCTCTCCTTTGGGGAGGGGAAGTTTGCACTGAACCTGTCAGCCAGTATGTTGGCAATGTGTGTAGGTTCAGTAATTTTCACATCATTTTGAACTAATTCTGAGCATATCTGGGAGTTTCCTCCTAGGTTTCTAACATAGCTAAAGAAGGCCTTATGATTCTCTTTAGAGTCCTTGGCGATTTTTCTCTCAAAATTTGCCTTGGATGATTTTATGAGAGCTCTTAGTTTTTTACTTATAATGATCAAAGGTGTCTTACCTTTCAAGGATTTTGCTCTATCTTGTAGTAGCTTCCTCCTTTTGTTGTAGAGCTTGTTTATGGCTGGGGTCCACCAGACTGGACACTTGCCTTTGGTACAGAGAGTCTTAGTTTTGTTTGGGATTGCCTGATCCATGCAGTCCTGTAGGTGCTGGTAGAAGGCATTTGTAAGTGATTCAGCGGTTTGAGTAATGTTTACCACTGGCTCAGGGGCCTTGAAGGAGACCACACTAGTTTTTAGAAGTGTGAAATCGGCTTTTGAGAAGTTTTTCACTGTGGTCTTTTTTGTTTCAGGTGGGGGCGGGATGAGGACCTCCAACGAGATTAGTTTATGATCTGATCTCACCAGTGAGGGGTATACTTCCGGTGTTGAACATTTTGATCCCATGTTCGTGATGATGAGATCAAGTATGTTTTCTCCTCTTGTGGGGATGGTGACTAGTTGTTCCATGGCATTTGAGTTTATGAACTCCAGGAATCTTTGGGTTAGAGTGTTCGGGCTTGAGTAGTGTTCCCAGTCTATATTAGGGTAGTTGAAGTCACCTAGTATGATGGTGTTTGGAGATACATTTATCCCTCCAATGTTTTCAGGAAGGCCATGTGAGGTTCCTGAGTTTGAGAGGGTGGCCTGTAACATGCTACAAATTGCAGAGCAGTCTTGCCTATGGTTAATTGCACCTGGATGGTCTCTGATGCATCGTGCATTGCCACTCAACCTTGAGGTGTGGGTGTCCTTTATGAATATGGACACCCCTCCTTTCTTGGTGTTGTCCGGATTTTGGGGCCGGAACGCATGATATGAGGTGAAACCTGTTAGTGCTGGGGTGCTCTCAGGAGCCTTGAACCAGGTTTCTGTCACAGCACAGACATCGATGTTCTCCATATTGAGAAGGGCCTCGAGTGCATGCATCTTGAGATTGAGACTTCTGGCATTGAGCAGCATTACCCTTAGTTTTTTTCCTTTTGGTGTTCTAGGGTGGTAGGTTTAGAATTTGAGCCTTGCCTAAAAAGGCACTATGGGGTGGCAAGAGCCTTTGCCAATATCCGGAAGCCCAGGGTGACAGGTGCAAGCCGTCCCTTAAGGGCAGCGTGGCTTGTCCAGCATGTCATCCCAGGCAGACAGACATTGGATCCCTTTGAATGACACCAGAATTTAAGCCAATTATTAAAGCTGATCATCTTATCACTGTATTGTGGCCACATGCTAGGTGAAGGTAAGATACTACTCAAGGTCAGGGTCATACCTGCCTGGGCTACATAATCAGAGAGCTCCTCGATGTCCCTTTCATGTAGTCCAAGGAGGTGCGTCTCAGGTCGCTTGACACCAGCGTGGACAATGACTGAGTCGTACTTGTACCTGCTGTTGAGAGACCTGAGTGCTTGCGTTATGTGGTGGATTCTAGCCCGACAGGCAGCTTACTGTGACCTTCTCTTTACTCAGTCTGGTGAGCGGACGCCAGTGTGTCTGACTATGGAATCACCAATGACAAGTGTGTCTGGCATTTTGTTTGGCCTTAAGGGCTGTGACTGTTTGACACTCTGACTGTGTGGTCTATGTGTTGCATGTGTTGGGTCGTGAGGTGGTAGTTGTTTGGGTGTCTGCTTTGGTGGCCTCTGCTGTTTTGGTAAATTTTGATCAGAGCCTCGAGTATGTCTTTGTGTGAGTATGTGTATGATTTGAAGTTGTGATGGTACCATGTGTGACTGGGTATGTATTGTGTGTGGTTACCTTCTCCTCCTGTCTGGTCTTGCCAGTCCTATGTTGAGAGAGCTCAGCCTCCAGTTTGGCCGTATAGTTGCATCTCTTGCATGTATTTGTGTTTTGTGGGAGAAGGAGAGGATTGTCTGTGTACATGAGGCAATTGTAACATTGCCTCAATATTCCCAGGTTCACCAGTTGAGCTGGAGAGGACACTAGCAACTGATCCCTCAACATACTAGAAGTAGTAGATAAAGAGACTTTCAAAGGACTCCGGGGGAAGTGGGTTTTAGGTGGTGGGGTACTATCTATAATAAGAGTGCTTTATCAAGGTGCAAGTACTGTAGGAGTAAGTGCTAGGCTTTACAGATAGAGAATAGTCTACTTGGGAATCAAGTAGAGATGAACTTTTCAGTTATAGGATATGCTGGTTAGATCAGCAGTACAGCTCGAGGAAAGTAGTTCTAAGGGAAAATTGGAAGAGTGGAATTTAGATGGCCCAAATAGTTTAACCTTGTTTAACCGCCACTGCTCTTGTGTGCAACAGTGGTAACTCAGCTAAATCAGCGTTTAGCGTGTTTTATAGCAGGGGGCTGAAGGGAGCTAGGAATTGGCCCAAAACGACCAATGGACTACTAGTTTCTGGCTGAAACTTCACCAAATCGGACAAAAGGCGCTCAGTGCTTCCCACTCCCACTGGTAAGCAAAGAAACTTCCCTCCTTCCTAATAAGGCAATGGATCAGTAACAGGAACTAAAAACAAAGCCCAGGGATCAGCAAATCTGAAACTGGACTACTCTAGTTCAGTAAGGCGGGAAAACAAGAGATTTTTTTGTTTTATTACAGAGACAAGGAAAAAACAGACAGTAAATGCTATAAATGCTGTAAATCGGCTAGCGCACTTTAGTGTGTAGCCTACAGAAACAATTTGCAACAATTAGTAACTTAAAGTGCAATAAACAGTGTAAAATGCAGAAATCACTTAAAGTAGTAGTAAAACAGGCGAAATGCAGTCGCTAGCTTAAATAACAGTGGGAAAGCCACAAAAAATGCTTATATCTGGTAGAAAGTCACTCTTTTAGCTCTCTGCTGCTTGGATCACTCTGCAGGCCACCACGAGGATCTGTGCTGAGTTGGTACAAGCTGGAAAACACGTGTTTAGCGTGTTTTATAGCAGGGGGCTGAAAGGAGCTAGGAATTGGCCCAAAACAACCAATGGACTACTAGTTTCTGGCTGAAACTTCACCAAATCGAACAGAAAGGCTGCTCAGTGCTTCCCACTCCCACTGGTAAGCAAAGAAACTTCCCTCCACCCTAATAAGGCAATGGATCAGTAACAGGAACTAAAAACAAAGCCCAGGGATCAGCAACTCTGAAACTGGACTGCTCTAGTTCCGTAAGGCGGGAAAACAAGATATTTTTTTGTTTTATTACAGAGACAAGGAAAAAAACAGACAGTAAATGCTATAAATGCTGTAAATCGGCTAGCGCACTTTAGTGTGTAGCCTACAGAAACAATTTGCAACAATTAGTAACTTAAAGTGCAATAAACAGTGTAAAATGCAGAAATCACTTAAAGTAGCAGTAAAACAGGCGAAATGCAGTCGCTAGCTTAATAACTGTGGGAAAGCCACAAAAATACTTATATCTGGTAGAAAGTCACTCTTTTAGCTCTCTGCTGCTTGGATCACTCTGCAGGCCACCACGAGGATCTGTGCTGAGTTGGTACAAGCTGGAAAACGCGTGTTTAGCGTGTTTTATAGCAGGGGCTGAAAGGAGCTAGAATTGGCCCAAAACGACCAATGGACTACTAGTTTCTGGCTGAAACTTCACCAAATCGGACAGAAAGGCTGCTCAGTGCTTCCCACTCCCACTGGTAAGCAAAGAAACTTCCCTCCTCCCTAATAAGGCAATGGATCAGTAACAGGAACTAAAAACAAAGCCCAGGGATCAGCAACTCTGAAACTGGACTACTCTAGTTCAGTAAGGCGGGAAAACAAGAGATTTTTTGTTTTTTTACAGAGACAAGGAAAAAACAGACAGTAAATGCTATAAATGATGTAAATCGGCTAGCACACTTTAGTGTGTAGCCTACAGAAACAATTTGCAACAATTAGTAACTTAAAGTGCAACAAACAGTGTAAAATGCAGAAATCACTTAAAGTAGCAGTAAAACAGGTGAAATGCAGTCGCTAGCTTAATAACAGTGGGAAAGCCACAAAAAATACTTATATCTGGTAGAAAATCACTCTTTTAGCTCTCTGCTGCTTGGATCACTCTGCAGGCCACCACGAGGATCTGTGCTGAGTTGGTACAAGCTGGAAAATGCGTGTTTAGCGTGTTTTATAGCAGGGGGCTGAAAGGAGCTAGGAATTGGCCCAAAACGACCAATGGGCTACTAGTTTCTGGCTGAAACTTCACCAAATCGGACAAAAAGGCCGCTCAGTGCTTCCCACTCCCACTGGTAAGCAAAGAAACTTCCCTCCCTCCTAATAAGGCAATGGATCAGTAACAGGAACTAAAAATAAAGCCCAGGGATCAGCAACTCTGAAACTGGACTACTCTAGTTCAGTAAGGCGGGACACACTCTGAATTAAACTTTGCCTGCAGATGTTGGGCAAACACTTAGATGGCGCCAACATGACATTTAATATGTAAAGCAACATAAGAAGGAAAAACATCCTTAATTAGAGATTGTTTGGTGGGAGGACTGTTTTCTTTTTCAGGTTGTCTTACATACATAAACCTCCCAGATATCACAAAGTAATCTACATTATCATAGTGTAATTATAATTGTAACACAATTTAGCAGTTAGTACTTCATCACACCTGGACAGGCTAAATACAGGGCTTTCATGTATATATATATATATATATATATATATATATATATATATATAACATTTATAAAATAAACATTTAAAAATGCCAGTATGTCTGTGTGAACCTGTGGTATGCACATATGCTATGACATGCTTCAGTAATCATTCCAAATATTTAGCCATTTTTTGTGTGAGAAGTGGACCAGAACCAAAAATATTATGCAGATTGGAATGTCTTGCAATAAGGACCCTAATTATTGCAACTCATATAGACCAATTTCTTTATTGAATAATGATTATAAACTATATGTCAATTATGGTCAATAGATTGAAAATATCCGTATCTAAAATAATTAATGAAGACCAAACTGATTTCATACATAACAGGCATACACAGGATAATATTAAAAGAGTATTAACTCTGATAGATTACCTCAATAGAGGAAACCATGAAGCACTGATAATAGGTCTAGATATTCAAAAGGCCATTGACTCCTTAAATTGGGGTTATTTATTTAAAGTCTTACCGTTATTTGATTTTTTTCACTTTTTTATAACAATGATAAAGAAAATCTATGAAAATAATCTAGCATATGTTAAATTAGGTCCCTTTACTTATAAAGCAATCCAAATCACTAGAGGAAATAGACAAGGATGTCCCATGTTCCCTATCCTATTTGCTCTGGCCATAGAAATACTTGTCATTTTAATATGTAATAACCCAAAAATAAGAGTTATAAATATATATGACCAATATATTTCTAAAATAATGATGTTTGCTGATGATGTCTTACTTACCTTACCCAACTCCAAGGAAGTGTTAGGTGAAGTCGATATAGTAACAACAAATTTCCAAAAAATCTCAGGACTCTCCAACAAATCTAAATCAAAATATTTATTAT
Organism: Protopterus annectens; assembly: GCF_019279795.1. Lineage (NCBI taxonomy): Eukaryota > Metazoa > Chordata > Ceratodontiformes > Protopteridae > Protopterus > Protopterus annectens. Next base: position 475,803,778 of record NC_056747.1, on the reverse strand, counting down.
TAAATAAAAAAAGAACATACAGGTTCCAGTTAATCATATTATTGGAAACCAAGTTTCAACTGTAGACTATTTAGGAATAGTCTTAGGCAAGAATATTGAGGAAACTTTACATCTCAACTATGCTAAAGACATAGACTTAATCAAGACATTAATAAGCAAATGGAATAATTTGTTTATAACATTTGATGATACAACTGATAAAAATGGTTTTGTTGCCTAAAATATTATATATAGCACAAGCCGTTATACTTACACCAGGAAAGAAAATACTTAAAGAAATCACTTTAGTTTTGATGAAATTCCTATGGTACCCCAAAAGAAGTGGCATATTCTCATCATATCAGAAAATGGGAACGAGGGGGGGTTAAAATTCCCAGCGACTGAAACTTATATAAAGGAATCTATAATTAAAATAGTGATGAGTTGGATAAATCCTAGATACTCTTTCAATTGGAGACAGGTACACTCCATTAGACTAATGAATGAAAATTGTTTATCAAAGAATGCTTTGGTAACTGACAAAGATAAGATATGGCGCTATTTAAGTTAAAATTTACAGTATAGTACAACAAAATTAACTAAACTAACACTAACAATATTTTTGATGTGTTTAGAACATTCATTAACACAAATTTAGATATAAAACTGTGGCATAGATTTTTAATACCATTTACTATTACAAGGGATTTCCCCTGATAAAACAGAGAGATTTTTGGTTTATGGGAAAATAATAACCTCTTTTGTTGGTTGCAATGTATTGAAAACCAACAAGCTTTGAACACTCAAAGTATATTGTCAACCTATGGCCTATCCCCTAATGACTGGTTGGTTCTTCAGAGTGTCACAGCATACACTAAGGATCAGTGTAGAATAATACATAACTCATCCTTCAAAACCATACCAAAAATTATAAACTGGATTTTTGGAAGTCTATATAATAATATCAATGTTAAGAATGAATTATCATATCTATATAACACTTTAATGGTCTATAAGACAGCTCCCAAAAATTCTTACTGGCAATACCTAACTAAAGGGTTTCAGGTATCATTATGGGTTTCAAGTATCATTATCAATGGAAGATAAAACACACATTTTATTTTCAGTTAAACTAACTTCTTTCTCACAATTCTGGAGGATTTTTCATTGAAAATCTCTACAAGGATCCTTTCTGACACCTGAGAAACTCTCAAAAATGAACCCTTGAAACAGCAAGTTATGTTGGAGATGTCATCTGTCCACTAAAGCTGACTGGTCTCATATTTGTTATGACTGTACTAAACCATATTGAAATGGGATTAACACATTTCTTCAAGCTATCTATACTGATATATTTGTTTTGACAAAGTCTTAAATTTTATTGAATGTTGTTAATAGTAACAATATAAAGAAAAAACACCTGTATTTGTTGTGGACAATGTTAGCAATAGCCAGAAAATGTATAACTAGAAGATGGAACTCTAATGTAGCACCCGCAATGGAGGAATTCCTATCATCACTGAAAAAATGCATACTAATGGAGAAAAGAACTAAAGAGTTAAGAACTTTTCCTAAGTCACTGGTTAATAGTCCGTGGAGGAAAGTTTTGAATTTGATTGATACCCTACAGATGGAACCAAACTCTTCCTATCAGAGTTTATATATTAACTTATTATTTAACTACAAATGTTTTTATCTGAATCCTTTTTGTCAGCCTGAATGTAAATACTGTAAATAGTTATTGAATGTTATGAATGTATTAAATTATTGTGTTACTTCATCAAAATAAAAATCATTTGAGCAAAAAAAAAAATTTTTTCCAGTAATTATAGTTTTAAATGCTTTTCATATCTACAATGCATGACAAAATAGATGCATTTCTGTGGTCTTGACATACAGTATGTCTGTACCCAGTAGGTGTGATATGTTCACCAGCATTTGATTTTAGTCAGTAGAACTCAGAATATTTTGATTTTCACTTTTAAAACATTGCATAATCATGTTCAAAAGGGTCTACTTTAATTGATCAAAATTACTTACCTGAACCACTAAAACATGAAATGACTTCACCGAAACCTTACTATTCCGAATCAACTGATCACGCTATATTTTTTCTAAAGGAAAGAACCACTTGGCCACCAGGGCAAAACAAACGAATACAAACTAAACCCACAATTAAATATACCAACTCAGAGATTGCACTACAGTGGGGAAAAGGGCAAAGTTCACCCTGGTGACCAGTGATCCATAGAGTCAGAATAGTAAGGTTTCGGTGAAGTCGTCTTGCATTTTCAAAATCCGGGTAAGTGTAATGTCGATTAATGAAACCAGACCCATTCAAAGTATATTCTCCATTAACAACCGATTTAACTACAACCCTTAGATATGCATTTTGACAGCAAAGCTTGCCCTTTAATTACTTTTTTTTGGCATGGACATACAGTAATTATTGATAAAAGTTAGTTTCCTGTGAATATTGGAATCGTTCATAGAACATGCAAAATCTTATTTCAGATCAACATCTAAAAATTTACTGTGGTCAAAAGATTTTTAAAACAAGTCAGTAGAAAAAATTAGGAATGCAATGAAGTCCTTTAGTATACAAAGTCTGGTGAACCAAATTAAAAAGCCATCCACAAACTTGCAAGAGCAATATACATTTTGGTAAAAAACAGATTATATAGTACATTTAATTCCTACTGTGTTGATATTAGGTTTGCATCAAATGGAGTCATGGCTGTGACCATAGAAGCAAAACCACACAATTCATATTTTTGATATAAGGAAGAGAAACTGATAGAAAATATGAAATTAAGTAGACCACATAATGAATTTATTTTGCACTGAAGGTAGATGGGGATAATTACATATGAACACAACTCTTCCCATCCTTCGTTACAGGGGAATGCAGAATTCCCTGGGATACTATAAGCTTGACGTTTGTAGGAAAAAACCATCGAGTGCATGCTGATGCTTACTCATATGGGAGCCAATCATTAGTGTCTCAAAAATAAGCCTGGCTTCTGATTACAAACCTGTCCCTTTGTCCACTTTCAGACATATGATTTTCCTGCAACTGTCTTAGTTTTTGTAGCTGCTGTTGCATGAATTACAAAGAAAAAAAAAGGAATAAAAGATTTGATTGGGCATCAAACTCAATTCTCTAATCTCATTAGAGCATGCATTTCTCAAATGAGTAAAACAACTTTTCCTAATTCTTTCTGTTGCCCAAGGTTGTTGTATTCCCGAAACTTCATGACTGACATAATTGAAGTTTAATTTATGTGTGGATTGTTGCAGTGGAATGGTTGTGCCAGTTATTCTTACATTTTGAAATAGAACTCCTTTACTTAATACTTCCAACAGTTGTTTTACAAAATATGAACAAGTAAGAGTAAATAGCTTGGTAAATACAATATTTTCTTGTTACTAAGACAGTCAACCATCTTGTTCATGTTTTGTGCAATCGCTCTATCGATTTTGATTCACCAGTCTCTCTAAAGGCCTCAAGGTAGTTTGTTAAACTGGTGCCTGTACTAACAAATTATTCTATTTCCTATTTTTAACAGTTCACTGTTAGTATCTGAATTGCCAACGGGGGATGATTCCTCATTTCTCTGTTTTGAAACATGACAACTGTTCCTATTTGCATAATCCCTTTCATCACTTTGTAACTTTTAAAGTGGAAGGTCTTTCACATTAACTTCATACATGTTTGATTAAGTAAACCTTTATTCAAATGAAGACTGATCATAGCTGTTGTCAGAAAGGTTTGCCTGTGTAATTCTTCTAGCTCTTTTTTGCAATCCATCTGTACTTCATTATATTTTCACTAGGATGGGCAGTATTTAATGATCAGTCTTGTATAAAAAAACAAATATATCAGTTCATGCATAGTAAAGTTCAGTTTTGGCACTATTTCGGTTTAGGATCCTACTGACCTTTGAAACACTGCCTGCTACCATGGCCTGCTGGAAAAAAAATAGGTGTCCCATACAAGACCTTTCTTAGGAACTTCCATTTCTGTTATTAAAAATTATAGCACACACTGACTACAAAGGGGATTTTCAGGTCACAGTAAGATGCTGTCCGGTTTGATTCTCAGCTAGTGCGTCTTCTGCATGGAGACATGCGTGAATGGGTGTACCTTCATTGAAGGTTGTGCATCAGGGCTGGCAACTCGGCATGTAAAAATCTACTGCTAATCATTAGCGGACCGGAGTTCCGCTGTGGCGACCCCTAAACGGGAAAAGCCAAAAGACACAACAACAACTGATAAAGACTGAAACAATGTATATATCATTTCCTTAATTTGTCATATTGGTGTTTTGTTTCTTTCACTATTGATGGTACAACACTAGTACCAGTGCTGGCCGAGTAGGACAGCTCTCTGCTTGTACTGGTTGTTAACTAGGATGTCCAAGAATTAACCAAAATCTGCAGTTCTGCCACTGCTTTGTTAAAACTTAGTAACTGACAATTTGTTGGGTAAAATGTTGAAAGTTTAACCACTTAGATCTTAAGTACACAAAGGTTTACTTATGATTGCAAATATGTCCTGCAAGCTGATGTCACCACAACTACAGAAAAAAAGAACCAAAAATAAAATCCATGTTCAAGGCACCCAAATAAGAGTCCACAAGAACAATGTATCAATCCCTGCAATTTTATTAAATTGACTGGGCACTTATTGGATAATGCATAAAATTTCTTCTACAGTGAGACAATATGATTAATGTATTTGTTCATGAAACAGCCTTATAAAAATATGTTCAACATTGATTTTGGCAGTATGTTTTGCAATGTTAAGTGTTTTATAATTAGCATATTGAATACACCCTTGAAAGTTTGACAAACCATAATATTTTAATCAATTTCACACACACAAATCATAACAGTACCCAATGAGCGCATATTTGAATCAGTTGTTTATATTCTAATAACTGTCTGGACATATTAAACAAAATCAGTCCATCTCATTTCTGACTTGGTGATGTTACATTGCAACAGGTAAAAAGCACTGAAACGTGCAAACTGCACAGTAAACCCATACAATTTATTTAAACATATAGAGGAAGAAAAAAAATTCTTGTTTAATGCAGCTGTTAGTTCAAGCATTAGCCTGCTTGAATTTCGTACATGAATAATGCCTGAAATATATCCCAGGTGATCAAGGACAGACTAGCTGTCTGGTGTTTATGACAGGATTTGCCTATCCTGTGGGACTGAGGGAAGGGTGTCTCTCAACCTAGTTTGCATCACTTTTTTAGTGGCAGGAATTTAGCTGGAGAGCAGAGGTCTATCTTGCCGTAAGGGGGAACTAGCCACCAGAAGATGTGGGCATAGGTACCCTAGCTGTTGACAGTATTCTCTGCTTTTCCATGTGGGGGGGCATGTGTGCGTGGACAAGAGGGCATCACCAGCCCTGTGTGGTGATGCAGGTGCTCACATAAGCAGAGGGAACACCATGATGTCATACAACGAACAACAAAAAAAAAAGCTTTAACTGCCAGGATGCTGGTTTGAGCACAAAGCACCCTCATCACTGCATGGACTCTGTCTGGTTCACCATGGATACTGTAATGTCTTATCAAGGGGGAGCAACATGGTCACTAAGCAGGGGTGCAATGATGATAAAAAAAAATACTTCAAGTGTAAACTCAGCAACCTTCACCCAAATCATGCTGCTGCACTGCTGGCCCACAAGTTCTAATGCTTGCTACTGCTCTATTCATGAAAGCAGCACATTATGCATTTGCTTGCGTCACAATCTAGAGATGCAACTCACCAGCACCTGCTCTGTTGGATAAGCTTCTTGCATTTAGTACATTTCCTACATACCAGGTTACAAGCTTGATTAATTTAGTAAACGGACAACAGTCTGCAAGTTGTATTTTTATCTGGAATGTGGACCCATCACATCCCTAAAAAAGAAATGTGTATATTGCAGTGTGTAAAAGAAAACAAAAACCTACTCCGTGCAGAATTTTGCATAATCTGTTTATTTCAGGTGGGGTTTATCAGCAATTATGTGTTGCAATGAACGTAATTATGTATGTGAACAACAATAAGAGCAGGTGCTCATTAACAAACATCCCTTTTTCACAGTGCCACTATGTTTGCATTTCAAAGTCCAATGAACGGAATATTTAAAGCAAATACCTCCATCTACTGTTTTGTTTTGTGACTAAAGTTCAGGCTGTTGATGATGGTAATTTTTGCATCCTTACAGCTGTGCACTAAACCAGCAAATGACACACTCTGTTGTGGTTTATTACAAACAAAATCCTAACAGAATAATGGCAACTTACATTACAGATAACTGCAATTCACCATCAGCGTAAACAAGTGTGCCCAGTAGCGGTTATATACTTCAAGGAAATGAGGAAACATTTTCACTTACAGACTCAAGTGACCTGTGTCCAACATGTATTGGAATAGACAAACAGGTATATTTATGTCAAGAGATTCATTGGATCTAATGAAAATTACCTTTTCAATATGAATCCACCAACTGCTCTAATACAATGACTGCAATGAGATCAGGGAATACTGTTAATCAGACGTAAGTAGCAGCTTACTTGCAACCCTCATTTTATTTCCAAAGTCTTTAAAATACAAAGTCAGCAGATCAGGATCACTAGGGTACCAGATCTCTGCACTACATTTAAGATTCAACTTCAGCTAAGCAATATTCACCTTCTTTCAAGTCCAGTAAAATTAGTGGGTGTCTTTTAGAGGCTTTCTTCAATTTTTTTCAGTGTTCTTGATTCACAGGAAGCTTACTCTATGGGTCCTTATCCAGGTCTGTGAGAAAATTCCCATATACATATCGAACATGTCCAAGCTGTTGTCAAATGATACTTCCATGCTCTAAAAATTTCTGATAACTACTTACGTGTGTGTGTGTGTGTGTGTGTGTGTGTGTGTGTGTGTGTGTGTGTGTGTGTGTGTGTGTGTGTGTCGGAAGCAAAACATGTTCAACAGCAAAGGAAAACAGGACTACTAAAGACCAAACTAGAGAGACCCTGGTAAAACAGACTACCACCTGGGGGCACCCTTCATGAGGACATTATGAGAGATTACTCCCTTCAGGCCATGCAAGTGTTTCAGTTTTAGGCTTCCGAATGAACAATGACATAACTTATTTTAACAGGTATTTATTTAATGCCTGCAGATGTGTTTCATTTTTTTTTGGGGTCATCAGTACAGTGTAAGTGAAGAGTCGAGCTATCCTCTGACTTTCTGTTAAGAAAGTGTGCATATACCTTATGTCCTAATGTTTGTAAATATATTGTTAATGGCTGAGGAGCTTCTTTAAATTAAACTAAACCCAGGACATGCAACAGTACCTATCATGACTGCATTTACACAGGGGTCCTGATACAACAGTACCTACCATGGCTTCACTTACACAAGGGTCCTGATACAACAGTACCTACCATGGCTGCACTAATGCAGGGGACCTCATGTAACTGTAGCTACCCTGGCTGCACTTACACAGAGGTCCTGATGCAACAGTAGCTACCCTGGCTGCACTTACACAGGGGTCCTGATGCAACAGTAGCTACCATGGCTGCACTTACACAGAGGTCCTGATGCAACAGTAGCTACCATGGCTGCACTTACACAGGGGTCCTGATGCAACAGTAGCTGCCATGGCTGCACTTACACAAGGGCTCTGATGCAACAGTAACTATCAGGGCTGTGCTTACACATGGGCCGTGGTGCAATAGTAGCTATCAGGGCTGCACTTACAGAGGGGCCCTTTTGCAACAGTAGCTATCAGGATTGCACTTGCACAGGGCTGCACTGTGTTTGAGTTAGGTAAGTAAATGGAGTCAGGGAAGGGCAGTTATGGACTACATCCTTAACAAAAGAGAAATCTTCTGTTGGTGGAATGACTTGCTTTTTGTTAATGCATTTGTTACTCTCCTTTTACCATCAGTTCTTCACAGTTTAGCTGGTCACTGTTTCCTTTGTAAACATGCCTTGAAAATGACTACAGCACAAACTATGACAGAGTTATTCAGCATACCAGTCATTATATGATAAAAGCATATTAAATTTTCTGCTTCAGTTAGTAATGCACATGAAAGTGTTGCCTTAAGAAGGAGAATGCTGCGATGTTAGCTTCTGTGGAATTATGAAAACTGGAGGTGCTAATGATCATGATTACTTGTTAATTTGTAGGCATTACCCAGAGTGAACTGTCTGGGAGGGGGCTTGAAACATCTGTGAGGGAAGGGTTCCAGAAAATGGAATTGAACAAAAAGTTTCCGTTTTGACATTGATATGATACTCTTCAAAGTAAACTGGTTGTGTAGAAACTGGTTTGTTTTTTTCGCATGTGTTACTTGGGACGTACAACTCTCGTGTCATTCACTTGGTATGAAAAGTGCCAAAGTAGGTTTGCAAAATAATGATTCTAATTACATAGTCTGTGTAAATAATGCCAGCAGTGTGCGTCTGAGCTGGGAGTTATGGGATTGTGCCTGTCAGGCAAGAGAAGAGTATGAGATAAACATTGTTTGGCATCCTAAATACTTTACTAGTGCACGGATTCCTACTTATTTAGGACACTGAATATTATGTTTGGTTATTTTCTGCTTCTTCTTAGTGTTACTGCTTCTTATGATAGGATCATTTTTTAACCTGGTGAATGAAAACCAAGCAATGTTAAAAAGCTGCCTTATGCAGGGGAAACTGCAAGTAGATTCAGCAAGATATGTTACAAAAGAGGAAATGTTTTAATGCCTTTCTCTGTCTCTTAAAAGCAATGTTAACTGAATGTTCTTCATGCTATATATTTATGCTGTTATCTAGAAAATGTGGATGTTTAGTAAGGAAGACTAAGTCTAACATAATCACTACAGCATACAATCAAATGTTTTCCATGTAGCATTGCATTGCAGTTACAGTGTGGTTAGGAGGTCTGCTAGAATTGCACTAGGTGTAACATGCACGTTAAGTAACATGTTTAAAAGTAGAAAAATACTACCAGATGCTGAGTTTTTTTCCCCTTCAGCTGTTTCTGAAGGTCATATATACTGCAAAAGGGGTACAATGAAAAAATACTTTAACACCATTTATGTCTGATTAGATAAATTTTGTTAATTGTGCATAAGCTATTCTCTTTAGTTAACCATAAATGGGGTTTGTAACTTTTTAATGGTATTTCTGCAGACAATCCTCAATGGATGCTAGTCTTAAAAATGTAATGAATGAAAGCACAATGCAGGTTTTATAAAAGGTTTCTCTTCATCTATAACACTATTGGGCATGACTATAGACTACATGTCCATCTGAGAATTAATCACCACTAAATATTATGGTGTGAAGCTAGTTCCTACTGTGCATAGGCTCAATCACGTGGGTAGGAAAACATTTTTCATCTTAAATGTAGTCAAAGAGTTTAGATGGCTATGTTAATGGTCAAATTACTATATAACCATAACTGACAGCAGTATTTAAACCTCTTAACTCACTGTGAAACATCCTGTAATAGTTTGAACATGTTTTTAGAGCACACACTTCATTAAGGAGCAAGCAATGTGTGTCAGGTATGATTAGCGTTACTTGGAACGAAGTAAAGTTCCTAATTATTATCTCCCTATACCAATACTACAACAACTTTCCCAGATGGTATACAAACAACACACCAAATATAAAGTTTAATACTACAGAAAGAAAAGGAAGTAGGTGAACAGGCACTGAGAGAGGTGTAAAAAGGTTGGAAGTCATCCTGTTTAAATGTACGCTACCCAAAAACAACTTTTTTCATGTCAACAAATACTTAATTCATTATAAATATAAATACAACCTAAGGCCATATATTAAACTGTATACAAAGGATATATAGCTAGGCATGTATATAGTAGACACATGGAATGTTAATGGGTTAGGTGATAGTAAAAAGTTAAATTTAATCCTACACTTAATCTATCAAGCTAACTCCAATATCATATTCTTACAAGAAACACACCTAAATAAAGAACAATGGTCAAAAATAAGCTCAAGAAAATGGATCAAGCAAATCACTTCATCAGGGGACAGCTCTGCTACAAAAGGAACAGCTATTATTATCAAAGAATCCTTTCAAGAGAATATAACTATCAGTAACTATGATACAAAAGGAAGATGGTGTTTTTTCACTAGCACACATCCACAAACAAAAAACAATACTCTCTTCTTGAATATATATGGCCCATGTTCAAACTAGCATTTCTTTCTATACAAAATTGATAACCTGCTCTTAACCTTTCCCAATCACACTATCATTACAGGGGAGACTGGAATTGCCTAATTGACCCACTTACTGATAGCTCTAATAAAAACAGAAAGCAACCAGCCCAAGTCACAACAGCTCTAAACGATCTTATTCAAAATCACAACCTTGTCAACCCTTACCTAAATTTGGACCATTACAGATCAATAAACAAATATACTTTTTACTCCCCTCCACATAAAGTATGGTTAAGAATAGATTATTTCCTGACCTCCTCAAACCTTTCTAGGATTTGTCAAAACTATGTAATTAATAATAGAATAATTTCAGATCACTCCAGAACCACAATTACACTCGATGAAAATTTCCAGTCTTCTAAACAGCGAGGTCCCTATAGCTGGTACCTAAACAACAACATATTATACCATAAAGAGTTAATTGAAGAATTAGGTAAAACTATAAAACAATTAGACCTAGATACATCACAAAGCCAAATTCCACTAGACATTCAATTGGCACCACCAAAACTGCATTAAGGGGAATTTTAATACAGAAAGCTTCATTGTATAAAAAACAAGAGCAAGAATAGATTAGCCTGCTCAAATCGCAATACACAAGCATTGAATTACAATTACAAACTCATCACTCACAAGAACTAGAAAGGAAATTACAACATATTCAAAAATAACTTTACTCTATACAACTATATAAACACACAATAAATGAGCTAAAACTCATAATTACTCTGAATGGACGCAAACCCCTTCTAAGGTACTAGCAAATATGATAAACATCAAAAAAACTCTTCATAATATCCCAGAAATACACTATAAAGACAGAAATCTACACAATAACGAAGATATAATTAACTCGTTCTGGGACATATATAAGAAGATTTATAACTCTGAAAAGCATAAACATTTGTATAATCTACAAGAGAAGCTCTTAAATAACTTAAACTTCCCAAAACTTGAACAACAACAACAATACAACTTACTGAACAGTCCCTTATCAATCAGTGAAATAAAAATTGCGATTAAAAAACTGAAGGTCAACAAATCCCCAGGCCATGACGGATTTACAGCAATGTTTTACAAAAAATTTAGCCACATACTAGCTGCAATATTGTTAAGACTTTATAACTTTATTATAGAATATGGCTTTACAGACAAATATTTAAATAACTCAAAGACAATTTTAATACCAAAACCTAATTCAGACAAACTAAACCCTACAAATTACAGGCCCATTGCCCTTATAAATCTTGACATAAAGATTATGACTTCACTCTTAGCTAACTGATTACAAAAAACCTTGGATAAAATTATTTCCCCAGAACAACTGGGCTTTATGAAAAAAAAAGACAATCAAGCGATAATGCCTGCACGTTGGACACCTTAATTTCTCTCTTAACTAAAGAGAGATATTCAAGATATGCTCTTACAATAGATGCCTCAAAAGCATTTGATAATGTTGACCAAGATTTCCTTTTCTTAATGTCACACTAACTTTCCCACATCATTTATAACTGCCATCAAGATGATTTACAACAATGCTACAACCACGCTAAGCACTAACAAGAGGGTACTCTCAACCCATCAAAATCACAAACGGAACTTGCTAAGGTTGCTCATTGTCCCCATTTCTTTTTAATATATATATTTAGAACCGCTATTACTCCACATCTCCCAAAACACGTATCACCATTTCCCAAAGGTTTATAATACAATAGTAAAATACTCAGCTTTTGCTGACGACCTAAATTTATACTTCGAACTCCCAAATACAGACTTATCAAAAATACTTTTTTCTATTAAACAATTTCCTACAATAGCAAATTACAACATGAACCCAAAAAATCCTCCATATTCCCCTCTCAACCCCATAAATCATAATATATCATACTTCCCTTAAATTGATATAACTTTAACATACAAGCTAAAATACCTAGGCATAAACTTTTCTCACACCTATAAAGAATTGCATAGTTCAAATCTCTTAAAAACTTGGGATAAAATTAGGCGAGACATCTTAAGATGGGAAAACTTAAATCTATCACTTCTGTCTAAATCTGCTATTATTAAAATGAATATCCTTCCCAAAATACTATTTCAGCTAAACTCTATTAATCTCAAAATTCCAAAAAAACTATTTACAACAATGGAAAAGGCCCTCTCCAAATTCATATGGCACCCTAAAACAACAAGAATAAGCTACCAAAATCTTACAATACCAAAAATAAAAGGTGAGTTGGGGCTACCAGATTTTAGTCTGTACTACCTTATCATAAAAGCAAACAGGCTGATCCAAATTTTAGAATATGATAGCTCAAGAGAGACCTGGTACTCAATATGGGTTAAAATATGGGCAAATTTACTAAGTTCCATAAGTATAAATCCCAAAGCTGTTCTTTTCCTCCAACCCAAACAAAAACATTTTTGCAAACTACACCCAATAATCAAAAATGAAATGACTGCATTCCAATCTCTGTTTCTATCCATCAATCTGCAGAATTCACTAATACTGTTACAACCTTCACATATGAACCTGAATATTAAGTTAAATAACAAAATGATTGATCTCAAATCATTCCCATTAATTAAATAATTAACAGTACGGCATATCTTACAGCACAAGGAAGAAACACTTGATAAACTAAGAGAAAAATTCAAGATGCCAGCTAGCTATAATTACATTCTTCAACAGTTGATAATAGTAAACCTAAAATTTTCAAATCACAAAATAGAAATACTAAGTATAGAAAATACCTAAAACATAATCAAGCACTAACAGCTAAAGAAAAATGATTTAAAAATCCTACAAACTAATAAATGAGTTAAAACACAAATTTGCGCTACTTTACTCAAGATACTGGGAAAAATTAAATAATAATATCATAATATTACAAAAACAAGAAGCCATAAACAATACCTTAAAACTTACACCTTTCAAAAACCTCATATACACACAAATGATGATCAACAACAATGCATACTATACCCCAGCTGTCCTCAAAAAATTTTGTTACAAAAAAAGCTCAATGTGCCTTTTCTGCTCTAGGGAAGATATAGATATTCTTCACATGTTCTGGAGCGGTTAAGAAAATCTCCAAGCTCTGGTGTTCCTTAAGAGTGCAACTAGAGATAGTTGGATATGCAAAAAATACCCTCTCTTGGGAAACAATGATTCTGCATATAATCCCTAGTTCTATTAATGGAATGCACAAGCACATTTTAATTACAGTATGTGCACTACTTAAATTCTACATTTCTAAAAATTGGGTTAATAATAAAAACATCTCATGGAACAACTTTAAGGACATGGCAGTCAAATATATCACCTCTCACAAACTAGCTAATAAAAGTATAAAAAAAGAATTTACTTCCAAACATACTGGAACTCTCTCCAACACTGTAAATACTGTAACTATGTATTTAGTTTTGTAGTTTTTAAGTTTTCTTTTCTTTTTTTTTTCTTCCATTCTGGGTAGTAAAGGTACACTACATCTACAAACCCAGCACTCAACTTTCTACCAAAGCTTTGCTCTAATGTATTCCTTAGATATGTTGCAATCACATCAATTATTAGTCTCAAAGTTTCTTACAAATGTTTAAATGTTTTTTCTCTGTAAAGCTTGGTTACCTTTATTCTTCCATGTTTTACATGCTGCATTGTCTGTTTACTTTGTACTTCTATTTTTACCTTGTATTTTTGGAAAACAATACAATAAAAAGAAATTTAAAAAAATGGAATTTTCAGTGTCTGATAGGAGACACATTATGAATTTTACAGGCTATAGCCATGCAAATTCCACACCACTTCCTTGATGTAATACTGCAGCATGTGGAAAAGCATATTTGGTGGAGGGAACAAGTACTGCAGCATTCTACAGCATATGCCATTTCCCCGAGGTTCTGGGGGACCATTAACTGTACATAAATTGCTCCAAGGCCTCACGTATTCCACATGGCATCTGCCATATCAAATCGAAGGCTTTCAACTCCCTTCAACTATCAGGTGGAGTGCAGTGCATAGGTTATTACACATAATGTCTGTATACTAGCCAAGCAGTTCCTATGAATCCCACACTGGATATGTATAACCTATACTTACATTTTGTGTGGACTGGCTTTTCACATGGTCATCTATTTGGTATGTGCACACATTACCATGAACAAAAGCCAGCATATGCTGGTCCCATAAATGCAAGCAGGAGACCAGTCATAATGGCGTCCACTGTGATGCAGAACTTGCCTTGGCACAGTGGGTGATGATCCCTGCCTGTGGCCCACAGACCATTGCATAGGTGACATATAACACTGCAATGTCATAGACATGGAACATTGACAAATGCATGGTGGTGCATTGCAGTATGCCTTGAAGATCCACAGAATATTTGTGGTCTGCACTACTCCATAAAATATGGTGCTACAACAGCTGTCACAATGCGGGGTACACATATCATGCTGCTTCAGCATAATCATTTTATCTGTCGTCAACAACATATTCTGCCATTTGGATCTCAATATGAAGTTTGTATAATGTATGTTGCATACATGCCCAATGTGTGAAGACTGTGCATACATGCCCAATGTGTGAAGACTGTGCAACAATAAATTATTTATATTCATTTTGTCTAGAGCTTTTTATCCAAGAATTCATGGAATACGGGGCATCTCACTTGATCATTACAGTCAAATATATGATCATAAGTTGGTACTAGGCTACCGGCCCTAGGCCCTATACAAGCCTAGCCATAACAATTCCCTGGCTATTTCTTCCCACACTATTTACTTCCTGGACCCCTGTCTAGCAGGGCGACTGACGTGATCCCCAGGGTGAATTTCCTTTCTCTCATCCACTCATCAAGGTTCCTTTTGAAGGGGCCCAAAGAGGCACTCTGCTTGACATGTATGGGCAGTCTATTCCAGAGTCTGGGGAGTCTCTGGGTCAGGAACCTATACCTCCAGCATGTTTTGTTTATTGTGATGACAAGGTTTAGATCCCTGGAGCATGTGGTTCTGAGGAATTGGGATTTCTTTAAGTGTAGCATGTCCAGCAGCTCTGGGTTTGACATGGCCTTGTATGTTAAGCAGAGATCACCTCTGAGTAGACGATATGCAACAGAGTATAGCTGGAGTTTTTTTTAAGGCGGTCAGCATAGGGCATCTACTTTTGGCCTGTGATTCTTTTAGTGAAGTATTTCTGTGGCCTTTCCAGTTGTTGCAGGTGTCTTGAGAGGTACATATCAAATTAGGCATTGTATTCTATAATGGGTCTAATGAGGGATGAGTATAGTGGGACAATGACCTCCTTTTTTCTGGATGAAAAGCCCTTAGTGATGAGGTGTGCCACATAGAAGGATTTCCTGACTGTTGTGGTGATATGGTCATCGAAGGTGAGACCACTGTCCACCTGTGTCCTTAAGTCTCTTATCATACTTTCAGTGTTTAGTGTACTGCCAGCTATGTGGTAATTCATGGGTATATGTTTTTTCCCAAAGGGGATAACTATACATTTCTTGGCACTGAGCTTGAGCCCATGGCTTTGGCACCAAGAATCTGTTTCTGTAAGGCCCTTTTGTAGAGTATCCACATCATTTGGAGATTCAATAATGGCTCCCAGTTTGCAGTCATCTGCAAATTTTGTTAGCCAGAGTCCCTTAGTATTGGCCTGTACTTCAGAGAAGTAGATGCCAAACAAGAGTGGTCCCAGGACTGAACCCTGAGGTATTTCACTTGTTTGGAGCTGGATTTGGAGTCAGCTACTTTTACAGTGTGGGTTCCATCAGTAAGCCAGTTGGCAACCCATCGAGTGATGTAGGGATTAATGCCTAGCCTAGTAAGTTTATCTGTGATTCCAGAGTAGGGGATGGTGTCAAAGGCCTTGGCGTGGTCCAGATAGGCTGTGTGGACCACCTTACCCTCATCCACGGCTCTGGAGACGGATTCAAAAAAGTAAACATTTATTCAGTGGAAAAAGAAATGGTCAAATAGCTAGACTGAATAAGGTTAGATTCAGTAGCCACTTTAAGAATGAAGGCAGGATTAGTGGGCAAAGGAACTCAGGTTAGAGGGAATGACTGATGCTACCTATACCTCACAAATGCATCCGGCAGATGTCACAGGGACCAAACACAATGTTTTCCACATTAAATATTTTTGCTGGTGTTCTCATTGAAACTGGGATAAAGGAAATTACTCTAACAACAAATAGATTTCCTGATGTACAGAAGGACATCTGGTGAAAGATCTTTTTAAAAAGGGGTTTTCAATGAATGTATGACAGACTTTCAGGGAGGGTGAAGAACAAATTCCACTGTTTTATATAAAACTTATAGATGGAAGCCATATAAATGTTACTTTACAAATGATTAAGGATATGAAGAGCTTTAACAAACAATGTAGGACCACATAAATAATGCAGTATATGTTTAGCTGACGCCCAGAGAGCAAATCATTTCCATTTGCTGGTGCTATTCTTGTGTATTGGGTTCAATATGCATTAGCACTTGCCTCCATCTAAACCAACACTGATCATTTTCCAGCTAGAGGAAGAATGGAAGCAATCAAACAGACGGCTTTATACTGCACATACATAGCAGCCATATGCCTGGTGTCCTGGGTGGGGAGATCAGATGCACATATATAGCAGCCATATGCTTGATGTCCTGGGTGGGGAGATCAGATGCACATAGATAGCAGCCATATGCCTGATGTCTGATGTCCTGGGTGGGGAGATCAGATGCACATAGATAGCAGCCATATGCCTGATGTCTGATGTCCTGGGTGGGGAGATCAGATGCACATAGATAGCAGCCATATGCCTGATGTCTGATGTCCTGGGTGGGGAGATCAGATGCACATAGATAGCAGCCATATGCCTGATGTCTGATGTCCTGGGTGGGAGATCAGATGCACATAGATAGCAGCCATATGCCTGATGTCTGATGTCCTGGGTGGGGAGATCAGATGCACATAGATAGCAGCCATATGCCTGATGTCTCATGTCCTGGGTGGGGAGATCAGATGCACATAGATAGCAGCCATATGCCTGATGTCTGATGTCCTGGGTGGGGAGATCAGATGCACATAGATAGCAGCATATGCCTGATGTCCTGGGTGGGGAGATCAGATGCACATAGATAGCAGCCATATGCCTGATGTCTGATGTCCTGGGTGGGGAGATAAGATGCACATAGATAGCAGCCATATGCCTGATGTCCTGGGTGGGGAGATCAGATGCACATAGATAGCAGCCATATGCCTGATGTCCTGGGTGGGGAGATCAGATGCACAAAGATAGCAGCCATATGCCTGATGTCTGATGTCCTGGGTGGGGAGATCAGATGCACATAGATAGCAGCCATATGCCTGATGTCCTGGGTGGGGAGATCAGATGCACATAGATAGCAGCCATATGCCTGATGTCCTGGGTGGGGAGATCAGATGCACATAGATAGCAGCCATATGCCTGATGTCTGATGTCCTGGGTGGGGAGATCAGATGCACATAGCAGCCATATGCCTGATGTCTGATGTCCTGGGTGGGGAGATCAGATGCACATAGATAGCAGCCATATGCCTGATGTCTCATGTCCTGGGTGGGGAGATCAGATGCACATAGATAGCAGCCATATGCCGATGTCTGATGTCCTGGGTGGGGAGATCAGACACTCATAGATAGCAGCCATATGCCTGATGTCTGATGTCCTGGGTGGGGAGATCAGATGCACATAGATAGCAGCCATATGCCTGATGTCTGATGTCCTGGGTGGGGAGATCAGATGCACATAGATAGCAGCCATATGCCTGATGTCTGATGTCCTGGGTGGGGAGATCAGATGCACATAGATAGCAGCTATATGCCTGATGTCTCATGTCCTGGGTGGGGAGATCAGATGCACATAGATAGCAGCCATATGCCGATGTCTGATGTCCTGGGTGGGGAGATCAGACACTCATAGATAGCAGCCATATGCCTGATGTCTGATGTCCTGGGTGGGGAGATCAGATGCACATAGATAGCAGCCATATGCCTGATGTCTGATGTCCTGGGTGGGGAGATCAGATGCACATAGATAGCAGCCATATGCCTGATGTCTGATGTCCTGGGTGGGGAGATCAGATACTCCTGCAAGACTAGGAACCATGCCTGCCTGGGCAAACAATACACTGCCAGAATACTTGCAATTTTAAATTTTCCTTTCTTTCACCAATACCATTAGAAAAAGAGAAGGTGTATACTAGACCTTGATTCAATGTGGACAAGTCACTTCTTGAAAAATAATCATTTGCTGATAGAAATTGTTGAATTCTGCACAGGTATGTTAGGAAAGAGGCCGCACATTAGATTTTGTCACTGAAGGAGCAGGAGGCTAGTCAACTGTTAAATCATGGACCATTCATCAGGTTCTGAAAACTTCCTTCTTAAATGATGTGCTAAGTAATCTACTTTCTCTTAGATATACTGTAATGCAAAATAGATTCCTTGAATGTCAAAGCTTCTCTGTTAAGAAGCTAAGAATTAGTCTCTACCTGTGTGTTTGTGTACTAGACCACTACCATGTTGTCGTATTGGACTATGATGGATGCCTTCAGCAGCCACTTATGCAGGACTTCTAGAACTTACCAACACGGACTTAATTTCCTGCAAACTGATGCCGAATTTGTACTCAGGGTAGGACTGAAGACTGAGCTGCATGAGCTCCTAAGTTAGTTCCCATTCTGTTATGAAGCATCTGACAAATAATGACTAAATGGTAGTGTGTGTACGGCCTCCATATTCAGACAGTCAGAAGGTAGAATCGCCATCGGAGTTGGTGCTTACCTGCTTAAGAAATTATGCTTATGAAGTCTAAGAGGTCCTTGTCTTGGAGCCAGTGAGCCACCATAGTCAACTGCAATGCTTCTCATTATACTGTTTGCAAACTGCACATGGAAGTGAAAGGACACCAATGCAGGGCCTAAGATTCTGAGCTAGAAGAGCCTGTACGACAGACTATCATCAGAAAGGAAGAATAATGAGTCAAAGATACCTGACTGACATAGTTCAAGAAGTTAAGATATCTGACGTCTCCTGTGACTTATGGAACAGTGCATGAAAATGAACATTTGCACAGAAAGTAACTGTGACGTCTTACTGTTAACACTTATCTCTAGAGATTGGAAGATTCATATAATGGAACCACTTTACTGGACTAAACCTTATCAGCTGGAGGCATCTTGGCTTAATTGCCCAGGTGGGTGGGTGGGTGGGTGGGGGGGGCCTTGACTACCTTTATATAGAAGTTAGCAAACACAACTGCACATATGCTCTGAAGAATCTGGGTTCTGAAGTGAGTTGAAAGGAAAAGAATTTGAAAAGGAAATGAATGGATTCAAATGGAAGCTTCCTGAATAGTTGCGCATGTTTATGTTAAGAGTTATGAATGTTTGAATATCACATACATGCTTCTCTTGATAGATAGGATAGAATGGTTTGAAATGTGACCCTGAGGAAGCTTTGTTGGACATACACAGGTTTGCATTTCTGAAGTTCAGAACTGTCCTGATATCCACCCCCCCCCCACCAAAAAACTTGTCTTTGGATACCCAGGTGTGTGTTGACTACCATGGCCACATGTAAGTATCTCTGTTGCAGATAAACAGGAAGCTCTCTCTTTCCTATTATGTGCAGTCTAGGTGAGTGATGAGCCCTTTGCATGCCTCTTAACCTTCTAGTGCAAGAAATCTGGACAAACCGAAAAATAATTGAGGGGACACAGGTCAAAAATCAGGGACATACTTTAAATACTGCTCTTACCAGC
Source organism: Protopterus annectens (assembly GCF_019279795.1). NCBI lineage: Eukaryota > Metazoa > Chordata > Ceratodontiformes > Protopteridae > Protopterus > Protopterus annectens. The sequence goes on along the minus strand of NC_056747.1, from coordinate 475,783,764 downwards.
TTAGACAATTGTTTGAACAACAGGTATTGTATTAGCATGCAGTTTTTGAAGGATACAAAGTCTGAAACTCAAATATTTTTAGTGACTTCAGTCTTAAAAAATTTGCACGAAACAAATATTTTATGAGGAACTGACCAAAAATATGAGGCAAATATCTAGACATTTTGCGAAATTCTGGACAGTTGAGAGGTATGCTTCTTTGTGACCTTTGAAAGTTAGTGATGGGTGAAACTGAACTCCTGCAAAAGACAGTAACTGCCCTTTTCTTTTCATGCCTTATACTACTTACCATCTTCCAGGCCACACAGTAGGGGGACTTGGAAAGGGGTACTAATGAATATATATTTCAATGTCAAAGACAGCAGTGATAAAGTATGGCAGGAATTGTTACTATACCCAGATACTGGATCCTACTTGCATGGTTCACCTTGTCTCTGATATCTTACCTGATCTGGACCATTCAATAATCTATTGTAACATTACTTGGAAATTGTAACATTACATGGAAAAACTTAGAAGATACAAAGATAAATATAAAGGAAAAGTACAAAATAAGCAATTTATTGATGACCCAAAAAAGTTCTAGAGAGAATTGGGAAATAAGGTAAAAGGAACTGAAAGACCACTAACAAAAAGAAGAAATAAATACATTTTGGATGAGTATTTATGAAGATACTGTGGAACATAACAGAGATGTTAAATGGATAGAAGTAAAAGAAAGAATAAGAAGTTTAAAGGTGCATATCAGAATATGGTATGGGATGAAGCAACAGCCAGAGAGAATGAAACAAAGTTAAGAAAAGCCTCCATTTGGAAAACCCCAGGCCCAGATACAGTACCTAAATTCTGGTTAAAAGTATTAACATCTTTGCATGAAGATTTAACTATGAGTAAGAACTATTTATTTGCACACCCTGAACAGGCAACCTGGCTAACAACAGGAAAAACAATGTTACTACTTAAGAGTGAACCTGCAAGCTACCCTAAAAACTATAGACCAATAACTTGCCTACTGACAACGTATAAACTACACATGGGAATTGATGCTGACAGAGTTTAGAATCATTTAAAAGAAAATTCAATTACAGCAGTAGAACAAAAGGGCAATAAAAGAAACTCGTACGGAACAAAGGATCATTTGTTGTTAAAGTCATAGTGGAGAACTGTAAAAAAGGGGAAGAATCTAAGTATGGCATAGAATGACTATAAAAAAGCATATGATAGTATCCCACATTCAGGGATAAGAGTGTGCTTAAAAATGTATAAGCTACATCCTACACTGATCGACTACATTACAGTGACCATGAAACAGTGGCAGACCACTTAGCAATTAAGCCATGATAAAGGACAATTTATTATTCCAGGAATAAAAATTCAAAGGGGGATATTTCAGGGTGACTCTGTCACCACTGTTTTTCTGTCTTGCCCTTAACTCATTAAGCTCTCTACCTTACAGCTTAGGCCATGGTTATAATTTGGCTCCTAGAAAACAAAGTGTAAAGACTTCTCATCTTCTCTTTATCGATGATTTAAAACCGTATAGCTCATGAGACGAGGAACTGAAAGCACAACTGCAAGTTGTTAAAATTTTTTCAGATGATATAAGAATGTCATTTGGTCTAGATAAATGTGCAAAAGCAACCTTTGAAGCTGGAAACCTGCAGCACCAAGAAAACATCAGTTCTGGACAAGAATGTGATGTAAAACAACTTGAGCAAGAGGGAGTGTATACATATTTGGGAAATGATGAAGGATCAACAATAAGACATGAACAAATGCAAATAAAACTTATTAAGAAATACTTTAGAAGACAAATTAATCCTGAAAACAGCATTGACATCTAAGAATAAAATTCCAAGCTGTAAACCAATTTGCTCTTCCTGTCATAACTTACAGATTTGGAGTGATTGACTGGCCCCAAAACGTGTTGGATAGATTAGGTAAGAAAACAAGGAGGATGCTTCATGCTTACCAAATGATTTATAAAAATCAGTGCAAACCAAGATTATATATTCCCCATTCCTTGAAATTGATTAAATGTACAGATCTGGAAAGCCTGGCTAACTCTCTCTAGAATGTGTAAAAATCTGTTAACTAGTTTACTGTGTAATTTAATTTAATCCTGACTTGCGCGCAGGATTTACTGTAACCTGTGGAACTTGTTTAACTTGCTTACTTATGTAATCTCTGTAAATAGTCTGTAATATGTAATGCTGTATCTGCTTACCTTTGGAGCTTTTCTTCCTGGGCCTCCGCTGAAAATGGACATGCATCCAGTCGGACTATCCCTGTCAACAAATGTAAAATAAAAATAAAAATAAAATCTGCAATTGTGAGACTTCACACACATCTACTGACCTCACAAGACCCAAAAGTAGTGAACGTTTTGAAACATGAGGAAAATAAATATAAGATGACTTCTCTGCTTAATCTAGCAGAAACATATTAGTGTCAAGCAGGAATGGAAATCAAACCAGAAGTAAGATAAAAATCAGGCAGCAACTGAACGTGCCAAAAAGCAAAAGAAAAAATATAAGGTGAAGGACCAGATGAGAAGGCAAGAAATGTGGAAAATGCATAAATATAGTTGCAAGTATAGAAAACGTCTGGAAGAACCTCATGTTGATCAGGAATGAACTCAGGAATGGTTAAGGATGCATGAATTCAAACTAAGAGATGAAAGGTTAATATTGGCGGCCCAAGATAGTGGGCTACGTACATGCTGGTTTACAAAGTCCATTGAACATGTGGGAGAAACAGACAAATGTAGGTTTTGTAAAACTGAATTGGAAACAGTCGCACACCTTGATGCTGGTTAAGATATACTAATGGCAGGACTGTATACTGAAAGGCATAATAATGTGGCAAGACTGTTGCACTGGGGATTGTGCAAACATTATGGTACTGAAGTGGCTGACAAACACTGGAAACATGAGCTACAAAGCATCATAGAAAACGATAAAGTCTACATCACATGGGATCACCCATTACCAACAGTTCAAAAAGATAGATGCCAGAAAATTGGATATAGTGGTCCATGAAAAGAAGACAAAAGTAGCATTGATCATTGAAATCACCACACCCAGTGACTACAGTGTGTTGCATAGAGAGAGAGACAAAGTTATAAAATATCAGGATTTGTAGGCAGAAATTAGAGTAATGTGGAAGAAAGATACCTAGACAGTTCCAATAGTAGTAGGAGCAACGGGTCTTATAAGAAAGAATCTACAATCATATTTAGATATGTTACCAATACATGTAACTTCATACGAATTGCAGGAGGAGTCATTACTGAGCACATTGCGGGTGCTGCAAAGAGCACTTTTGGCTGACATCAAAGACTGAAACAATACTAATTTCATGAACTTTAATCGTACTTTGACTTAGGAAGGGGGTCCATTCCCGTCATGGTATTAGAAACCCAAAAGACTTGCAGAAATTAAATTAGGACTTTACTTAACCTTAATATAATGCAATCATTACGCTGTAGATTTGTCTGTGCAATCATGCTAATAATAAAGAATATCTGAACACCAGTAATGAGCAGGAATAGGGTATGCAGACTTGCGTCTCAAGCCTGTCGAGTATGCGACTCCCTCTCAGGAGGATGGATGGGCTGTGCTTGGGCAGCAGATCCTTTTAATAGAATGGCCAATATATTCTTTTCATACCCAGTGTTTTCTCGGCCAAAGACTTCATCAGTAGTGCACATGAAAAATGTGAGCAGCCTTTCACTGAATTGGGGCCACCATATTAGAAGTTGAGCGAGATCAAATCTGTCTTTCTGTCATATTCTTTTAAAGTTTGAATTAACATCTTATAATATAGCCATTCTGTTTCCTTTATTTGATATAGTTGTCAGAGCCCTACCCAGTTCATAATTTCCCCAAGCTTTCCTTAACTGCTCCCAGAAATGTATTGTTCCCTTCCCATAGGGGTGTCCCCATCTAAGGTCTTTCTGAGTATACAGACTTGTTTGGTTTAGTCCTATTGAGTAGAACTCCATTTCCCACCAATTTGCTCAAGTCCTAGTACTTTTATTAAGTTTCTTAACTGATTCCAAAGTTCAGATTTTATTGTCCCGTCTGTTAACTCTCCACAATATTCTATGCTATCACTTGTCATCTTTTCTACTTCCATCCTTAATTTTTTTCCAATTTGCACAGTATTTGTCATTTTGCAACTGACAGATTAGTTTTATCTGTGTTGCTTTAAAATATACTTTCAGTTGTTGTCCACCCCCCCCCCCGGGTTCCAACATACATTCCCATGCTACCTTTGGTTTCTTTTTATTTATTTACAAAGCTTTTAATCAGGTTATTCAAATCTTTCCATCTCCGAGGGCCTAGGGTGTACAGAAAAGATTGGTCCAAATATAGTACCAGTGGGACACTAACATTTTTAAGCCCACATTTGCATATCTATGCCCAAAGTTACTGTTTCCCACTTTTTTATTAATCCCTTAAGTTTGCTAAACATCTCTTTCCATGTTTCCACTGGGGAATCTTTTGATTGCTTAACCAGCCAAATCCCCAAATATTTTAGCTCGACATGTCCCCATAAATTTGGGAAAGTTTGTACTAATTAATTCTGTATTCTGCCCCCCTGGTAAATTGCCACATTATTTCAAATGACTTCTAAATGTATGATCCACCAACATGGCCATTTTGTACCGTCTTATCCCACCTGCCCAGCCCCTTCTATCAGGCTGCTTAATTTTTTCTGGTAGCGGCTCTAGATACAAAGCAAATAGTAGAGTAGAAAGAGGACCACCATGTTTAGTACTCCTTACTACATGCATTTTTTTCATTATTCTGCCATTGCTTTTTATTGTGGCTTCTAAACCAGTATACATATTTTATTAGGTTTACTAAACATTGGGGGAATCCCATAATCAACATAATTTCCCAAAAATATTTCCAGTATACTATGTCAGAGGCCTTTTCCACATCCAAACTTATTTGAAGTTGGTTTTGCTGTTGTTTCACTAGCTGATGTATTTGATTTGCCAAATGTATATTATCAAACATTTGTCTGCCTTTAATGAACCCTGATTGGTCTTGATTTATTAAGTTTGGTAGGATTTTTGCCAGCCTCTCTGCTATAATACCGGCAAATATCTTGTAATCATGATTTAATATTGCTATTGGTCTCTATGACCGTGGGTTCAATAAATCCTTCCCTTCCTTGAATATAACTGATATAATCACTTGCTTCCATGTGTTAGGTATTTCTTGCTTCTCCATGATTTGGTTAAACAAAATGTGCCAGTACCGTATCACTTTCTTACCTGATATTTTCCATAATTCTATTGGACTGCCATCCCATCCCAATGTTTTTCCCTTTGCTTGTTCCTCTGTTTATTGCTTTATCTCTTCCCCTTCTATTGCAGTAATTCTTTGCATCTCGAAATCTTCTATGAATCTTTTATACATCTCTTCCCAGTTTTCCCTCTCCCCTTGAGTCTCGTACAGCTCCCCATAATATTTTTGAAAGACCTTCCCTATGGTTTCTGGGTCTTGAGTTATCTTGCCCATCATCAGATCTCTAATTTGATTTGTCTTTCTACTTTTTGCTGTCTTAACCTCAGTGCTAATACTTTTTGAAATCTTGGGTGATTCATAAAATATATTTGGTTTAATGCTACTCACATTTTATTCAGATCTATTCCTGCTCATGCCATTTCCTTTCTAGTTTCTGCAGCTCTTTTTCTTCTACTTGAGTTAGTTTCTATCTTTTTTCTGGAGGTCTCCTATCTCTGCTAAATTTTTTTGTTTGCCACATTCTCTTCCTTTCTCACTCCTCCTGTTCTATTATCCTGAGCTTGCATTTCAAGCAGTTCTTATATCCGTCCCAAAGTTCGATTACTTTGTTCTCTTTTGAGTTCAAATTGTAGGACACTTATTAATTTCTCCCTTTTTCCTGGTATTCTCACCAGCTTCCTCCTACCCTCCAGTGCCTTTCTGTTTCTATTACTCTGGGTCTTTTGATCTTAGTTTCCACTGGTGAATGATCTTGTAATAGTATAGGATGGGTACTTGTACTATGTACCAAGTATCCATGCTCTGATGACATAGATTCTATCTAGCCTTGTCTTTGTTTTATGTCTACTAATACTATTCAGAGTGTTTCCCATTTTATGGAAACCAGATGCTTGAGTCCGTCTCTAAGTATATTCCTTCAGTTGCTAGGTGTATCCTTCTAGGGCTCCCTGTCTACATCTTGTTTGTTATAAGGTTCCCACCCCCTACTACTAATAGTATACCCTGATGAGTCTGTACTATCTCTTGTATTGTCTTATTTAATTATTGCAATTTTTAGGAGGGGTATAAGTATTCACTAATGCTATTCTGTTACTGCCCAACTATCCCAGCAAAAGTAAATATCTAATTTGTATATCTCTGATACATTCTTTGATTTCCAGACCTGAATTGCTCCTTATTGGTGTTGTTAGCCCTCTCTTTCGACCATCCCATGCTTCTAATCTATATCCCTGCATTACTTCCTTCTGCAGTATATGTGTTTTCTTCTTCTGCCAAATGCTTTTTTTGAAGGAATGCTACACTAATATTTCCCCTTCTTACAAAGTTAAATACCTCTTGACTCCATCTTATCTATAATTCAATTTACATTCCAGCTCAAAATTTCAAGTGTCATGTCTTGGTTACTCTGGTAAAATTCTCTGCTTTCCCCCTTGCATTTGCTTTCTGCCTATTGTGTATCCTACAAAATCTGTGTGTGATATTATTTCTTTGATTTCTAAGATCAGTGATTAATTTGTTTCTTTTTAATTTCCTTCCTTGATTTATATATATATATTTTTTTTATTATGCGGCCATCCCTCTTTATTCCCAATTTGTTTAATTAATCTTAATTGCCCTGAATATAAAATAAACATTGCTCTGTGTACAAATACTTCAGACTTCCTTTCATTTAACACAATGGGTATTCGAGCTGACGCTCTGCTTATGGCACTTTCCCTGTTAAACCACTCTGTCCTAAGTTGCTCCTTTCTACAGTGGGCCTCCCCTTTTCTTATCTCACTCATTCGCATCGATAATTTGTGGGTTTAAGATCATAGATATTTTTATACCCAAAGTAGACTCCAGAGAATTTTTCCCTCAGGTAGATAGCAAATGTTGGAGGCATGATGGGGAAGAAAGAGGTAATTGGGAACATTTTCTGGGAGTGCGGTGAGTTGGTGGACTTTAAAGTTTCCCTGCAGGATGTACTGTCGGAGATGCTGGGTGGGCAGATTGGTGTGATGAGGGAGGTGATTTTTCTGAGCTATGATACAGAATCAGAATTGCCTAGACATGGTAAGGCCTTGCTGAGTCTAATAATGGTGGCTGACAAAAAAGCAATTATTAGAAAATGGAAATCAAAATCTAAACCAACTGTACTAGAAGTAGTGAGTATAGTAATGGCGAGGTAAAAAAATGGAATCGAGGTCTTTAGAAAAGAGAAGAAGCAAACTACATAGAAAAAAGTGGGAATTGTGGAAACAGTACATACAGAGGAGGAATTAGGTTTAAAAAGAAGACAGGACTTAAATGAGCTATGTAATGTTTGACTGAAAATTATTGGGTATGCAACTGGGAGTCTGTCAGTATGGTTTGTGATGTAAAATGCTTGTAGCTAGGACTGCGTCAGTGTGGTTGTTTTCATTTATATAAATCTATGATTGCTTACTTCATAAGTGATGGTTTAATAAAGATATTTCTTGTTTAAAAAAAGGACAGGAATTGAATAATTTATGTAATGTTGCTTAGGTTGTAAGATATATAGCAATATATGTGAAGTATAATGTTTGTAAATGTGAATGCAAGTTTAATTACTTTTATATAAATGTAAATTTGCCTATGTCAGAAATGATTATTCAATAAAGGTGTTAAACTGCATATTGTCAATTATTTTTAATTTTACATACCTTTTATTTTACAAATCAACATGAATATTAATTATAGTCTCTACGTCCATTCAAATGAATTGGTAACTTTGCAACAATGTCTGTTCTGTTTTTCTATTCATTGTAGGTTATCTGTCCTTCCACCCCAACCATTCTAGTTGAGCTGTTTTCTATTATTCCCTCCTCTCAATCACTTTCTGCTCCTCTCCTTCCTTACATATACCAATCTTTTATCAACTATGTACTGGCAAACCATTCTGTAAATTTTACACTGCTATTTCATTATTCCTTCCCTTTCTTCTTCATTAATGTCTTTTTGTCATTCACCCTTTTTGTTAACTTCTCTATCTCTCTTTTCTTGTTTAGTAATTTCTGTCAGAAAAAACAGAAGGGTTTTATGGGTCAATGTTGTTGCACACAATCTGTCTTTTAACTTGCATTCACGGCGTTTGTGTTGGTGTGGTAAACCTCTTGAACCCCTCTCTAGCACCTCCTCCACTTGATCCAGTTCCACAGACATTTTGGTTCCTGATAGGAAAAATATTCTAAATGCTGCTGGGTATATCAATTTAAAATGTAGCCTCCGGCATCTGTACCATTTAAATTATGGTATGAACTTGGTCATCTTCATCCTGGTATATATATGCTAACAAGTCTTGGTAGACAAAAATAATATTTGCACAATTCTTAGGATTTTGTTTTTTATTCTATAGTGCTCCCAGTAACCGCTCTTTGGGTTGGTATGTTTACAGTCTGACCACTGTAGGGCATGAAAATTGCCTTCTCTCTCCTGCTTGCATATGCACCCTGTATTTCATCTGCTGGTATGCCAGTCCATGTTTGCAAACGTTCAAGTAAGTATTCTTTATACTTTGTACATTTTGCTCCTGCTGGAATGTTCATGAAACACAGATTTTCCCTCCACTCACTATCTTCTAATTCTACCAGCTTATCATGCAAGGCTCCTTGCAACACTTTTATTTCCTCCATTCTGCTTACTGTTTCTTAGCCATCCTTTTTCAATTTTTGAACCTCGTCAGAATGCTCGCTTAATACCCCTTTCATTTCTTTTATCTTAGAATTGTTTCTTTTCATGTATTCCATCAGGGTTTTTCTCATTTTTTCCATTTCTTTATAAAGTTTGTCTATTTTCCCCTTCAAGGTTGACATCTCTACTACTGGGGCCTTCTCACCTCTAGGGAGAGGAGATGCATCTTGCTGTTGTGCAACCAAATGAGCCATTTTTCAGTTTTTCTCATTCGATTTCTTAACTTTTTTGGTTTTATAATTTCTCTTGAACATCTATCATTTCTACTCAGTGTTTTTTGTCACCAATACATTCTTTTCCCACTATTCTGGATCGCCTATGCAGGAAGCGCAACTCATCTACCTTCTAGTGGGTCAGCACTGTACCAAAAGTCCCAAAGTCCAATTCTTGATATCAAAAAATATAAGAGAAACACATTTCAGAGATAAGGCAGAAACAAAGTAAATTGCTTTGTACTTGAATTCTCATAATTAATGAACTTTTAAAGGTTACTGGGTCTAGAAAAGTCTAGTTTATTTTTTTCTATTTCCTGCTGTGAATAAAAGTAAGTACAGATTCTTTATGCTGTAGGAACTATTACCATTTAATCAAGTGTCTGGATTCAGACGGTGTAAAAGGAACTTAAAAACACCATCAAATTATACTGAAAGCATACCTGTAAAGTTTGCACCAACATTTGCAGTCTAGCCCTACATAAACCTGTATTGACTGACTTTCATGCCTGGCATATAGCAGTATTTGACACTGGGATAATCTTGAAGACTTAGGGGGTGGTAGGTGGCTGCCACAGGACAGACAGACATGCAGCATGTCCATGTTATTGTTTCCAACACTACTTTATGAAAATAGTCTAGGATTTATATTTTATATGTTAATAATGTGTTTACTGTTGCGATATTACTCTGATTATATAATTTTGCAGATGTCTACAAATTGAAACTTTATCCTGAATTAGTTGTAGAAATATTCTTTAATTTTATACACTATATTTTTGTACAGTGCTGTCACTTTGTCACTATCTGAAGGTACATGGTATCCCTACCTGTTTTACACTGACTACATTCACTGTTTAACTGACTTTAATGAATGGTCATTCTGCTACTCTGCTACTGCTACAATCATGCTATTTTGCCATTTTCAGAGACAAATTTTATCAGTAACTTTGGGATCCCACAGGACTATGCAAAAAACACATTTTTCAAGCAGAGGACTAGTGATGATAGAATCTGCACTTCCATTGTCAGTGTTTTGGGCTCTCAGATTTACTTGCATTGCATGTGTTTTTTTGTGTAGGGAATTTGGGGCATGATGGTTCTCAGAGCAGTTTTATTATATTTGAGGATTATAGAATTGTGGAACTTGGAGGTCATGGATATTTGATGCCGAAAGTGGAAAGACAGGCTCTGAAACTGTTAGTTTGCTTTTTGTTTATTTTTATTTATATACTGGTGTTGGGCTCTGAACCCAGTGGATCTTATCCAAACCTGGCATGGGTATTGACAAGATACAAAAACAAAGGTTTAATATTTTATAGTTTTTCAAGAAAGCAAAATAAGGCATTCACTAATGAAACAGAACCATTGAGCCGAGTAACATAATCCAAAACTGCTGTAATGACGTCTAACAAACAGCAGTGCAATTTCACACACGTCAGGGCAATACAACACAAATGATATTTTTACTATTTACATGGAAGTGAATGAATGAAAGAAGACTGAATAGAAGGCTGAGATGGAGAAATTAGGAAGAAGAGGATGATTATGTAAGTAAAGGGAGATAGTAGTAATATAGAGAAAGATACCAATAACATTTTGCTACCACTGAATTATTTAAGGGTTCCTGCAATGGTATAGACTTCAAAAATGACATTTTGCTATTTTTTCAATTTTGTTTTTGCCTTTGTGAGGCCACTTATCTTAACCATAGTATAAGACATTAAGCTTGTTATTTAAACAGTTCTTGGCTTTTATTTTATATTATGTTTAATTTATTACATATCCTTTCTTCTTCTTCTTTTGGCTTTTCCTGGTTAGGGGTTGCCACAGCAGATCACCTGTCCGCTCATGATTGGCAGTAGAGTTTTACAGTGTTGCGTTGCCAGCCCGGCACCCAACCTTCCACAGAAGGCACACACACACACACCTAGGGCCAATTTAGTGTGTTCAATCCACCTACAGCATGTCTTTGGGATGTGGGAGGAAACATGAGCACCTGGAGGAAACCCACATGACCACAGGGAGGACATGCAGACTCCGCACAGAAGGCACCCCAGCTGAGGATCAAACCGGAGAACCTCTTGCTGTGAGGTGGCAATGCTAACCGCTGCACCACCGCAGCCGCCCAATTTATTACATGTCCTTTAAGAGTTTAATTTTCATATAAATCACTTTAAAGTTCCATTCTCAGTTTGAATGCTATCAGTTAATAAAACGTATGTTTAATTAATGCTGTATTTATTATTTTCTATGCTGAGTGTGATATCCTGTATTTAGGCTTAAATACTGAATAAAATTAGTTGATTAAATGAAGTGAATTTCTAGGTTTGGAGAATTCATTAAGCTACAAGAATGGCATTCAGATCAACTCACATTCATCATTAAATTTAACACAGATCTTTAATTTTATAAGTCATACTAAGTCTCTTATGATTATCGGCCTGTTGAGAATTTTTATGTCCTGCCCCATTATGGCCTTGGTGTGGGACTCTGGCCAGTACACTGATATGCCAGTTCATTAATTAAGATACAAGGGTTGGAAGAAATGTAGGCAGTACAGTTACTACTATGTTCATATTATTCACTACAATAACTGGAACTAGGGGGTGCAGTATTTCATGAAGTAGGGTGCTGAAATGTGTACTCATGGGGATACTTGTTGGGTGTCTCCTGGCACATTAATGGGTAAGGCCCACTTAGTGCTGCCTTTTCAGCTCCTAGTAGAAAAATCCATCTGGGCCAAGTACAGTAACTCACTCCAAAAGAGAAACATCGTAGGCATTGCAATTCTTAATCAGTCAGCCTTTTGGAACCTGGGACTCTAATAGGTTCATAGGTTGGAACTGGGCTATCTGCCCAAAGGCATATATTAGCCCAGCCACATTGTGTGGTATTCACCGCCCCTTTAGTAGTTCCCTAGACCCTTGTACTAGCAGCTAGTACCCTTGGCCACTATCTAGTAGTGCTGTTGGTGTGATCCCCGGTGTGAACTTTCTGTTACCCATCCACTCATCAAGGTTCCTCTTGAAGAGTGATAGTGAGGGGCTCTGTCTTATGTAGATCAGGACCCTGTTCCATAGTAAGGGAAGTCTCTGCGAAGGGAATCTATCCCTCCAGCATGTTCTATTCATTGTTGTGTTGAGGTTTATATCCCTAGAGCGTGTAGCTCAAGTAGATTTAGCATGTTCAACAATTCTGGGTTGGACATGGCTCTGTACGTTAGACAGAGATCGCCTCTGAGAAAGCGGTAAGCAACAGAGAACAGTCTTAGCTTTTTCAATCGTGCTGCATAGGGCAACTGTTTGAGGCCAGTAATCCTCTTGGTTAGGTACCTCTGTGGTCACTCCAGCTGCTGGAGATGTCTAGCCAGGTACATTCCAATTGGTGCATTGTACTCAATAATGGGTCTGATGAGGGAAGAGTAGAGGGGCACCATTACATCCTTAGATCTTGATGCAAACCCTTTCATGATCAGATGGGTCACATAGAAGGATTTTCTAACCACTTTGGCAACATGGTTATCAAAGGAAAGCTGACTATCTACTTGGGTCCCTAGATCTCTTATTTCTTCTTCAGATTTCAGGGGATTACCTCCTATGTTGTAGTTTGCGGGTACTCTGTTTCTTCCAAAGGGGATTACTACACATTTTTTTGCATTTAGCTTGAGACCATGGCTTTGACACCATGCATCAGTCTCATTTAGGCCCTTCTGGAGGATCTCCATGTCGGCAAGAGACTCTATTGCAGTCGTCCGCAAACTTAGTCAGCCACAGCCCTTCCGTGCTTGCCTGTACTTCTGAGAAGTATATGCCAAACAGGAGGGACCCCAGGACAGAGCCCTGAGGCACACCACTCATTACTGGTCTGGATTTGGACATAGAACCCGCTACTCTTACTTTATGGGATCTGTCTGAGAGCCAGTTTGTGATCCATCTTGTGATGTAAGGGTTTATGCCCAGGCTGGTGAGCTTATCAATAATACCTGAATGGGGAATGGTGTCAAATGCTTTATCAAGGTCAAGGTAAGCCGTGTGTACCTCATTTCCCTTATCTATAGCCTGAGTAACTGTCTCAAAGAAATCCACAAGGTTCAGGAGGCATGATCTGCCCTTGACGAAGCCGAACTGTGTGGGGTCCAGCGACTGGAGGTTCCCAATCTCTCCATTTATGAGTTCCATAATGATTCGCTCCATAGCCTTACAGATCAGACTGGTCAGGCTTATTGGTCAGTAGTTCCCAGGGTCAGTTGTGGCCCCACCCTTGTGTAGCGGGACCACTGTTGCCATGCGCCATTCTATGGGCACATATCCTATGGAGAGGCTGAGACTGAACAGGGAATTAAGATGCGGGGTTAATTCCTTTTGGAGCTCACGTATGACACAGACTGGGACACATCTGGTCCCATGGAGGCAGTGTTTTTAGCTTTAGATAGAGCCTTGTTAACCAACGTATCAGTTAAGAATTGGACTTACACAATCCTTTGGAATGGTAATAGGCCCTGTAGGTGGTGAGGGGGGGAATTTGCACTGAACCTGTCAGCCAAGACGTTGGCAATGTCAGAAGGGTCAGTGTATTTTGTTCCATTTTGTACTAGCTCAGAACAGACCTGAGCATTGCCATTTAGGTTTTTGACGTAACCATAGAAGGCCTTATGGTTATCCTTGGCATCCTTGGCAACTTTCTTTTCAAAATTAGCTTTAGTTGACTTGATGAGGGCTCTCAATTTCTTACTAATGCTGATCAGGGATGATTTTTCTACTTGAGATTTGACCTTTTTTTGTATACGTCTCCTCCATTTATTGTAAAGTTTGCTTATGGCTGGGGTCCACCAGACTGGTTTCTTCTTTCTTGAGGCAGGAGTCTTGGTTTTATTTGGGATAGCATAGTCCATGCAATCCTGAAGATGCATATAGAGTGGCTTGGTGTAGGATTCCGCATCCTGGATATCATTGTCCTTCTGCAAGGGAATAGTGAAGCTTTCCACTTCGGATGCAAGTAGTTTGAAGTTTGCTTTGGAAAGGTTTTTGACTATGGTTTCTTTGACTGGGGGAGGTGGAGGGGTGAGGATGTCCAGGGTTATCAGTTTGTGGTCAGATCTGACCAAGGAGGGAGTGATAACGGGTGTGGTACAATGGGCGCCAATATTTGTGATGATTAAATCCAATATGTTGTCCCCTCTAGTGGGGTAAAATACTAGTTGTTCAAGGGCATTTGAATTTATAAATTCTATTAATCGCTGAGCATAGGAGTTGGAACATTGTTAGTTCACCCAGTCTATACCAGGGTAGTTGAAATCACCCAAGATTATGGTGTTGGGTATGACTTTTATATTTTCCAATGTCTCAAGGAATGCAGAGTGAGCATCTTGGGACATGGTGGGCGATCTATAACCGGCTACGACTTGAAATGTGGTTTTGCCTGCTGATAGTTGTGCATGGATGATCTCTGGGGCATCATGCTGTGCTACTAACCTGGAGATATGGGTACACCTCCACCCTTTGTACTGCGATCCAGTAACTGAGGCCGGAAGGTATGATATGAATTGTAACCTGGCAGTACTGGGGTGCTCTCGAGCCTTAACCAGGTTTCCATCACTGCACAAACATCGATTTTCTCCATGCTGAGGAGAGCCTCAAGTGTGTGCATTTTGAGGCTGAGACTTCTGGCGTTGAGTAGCATTACCCTTAGTTTTTGGTTACCTGTACTGGTTACAGTGGTTGGTTTGTCCTTTGAGCCTTGCCTAAAAAAGGCACTATGGGGACGGCAAGAGCCTTGGCCAGTATTCGAAAACCTAGGGGTGACAGGTGCAACCCATCTCTGGCAAAACAGCGAGGCTTGTCTATCATGTCATCCCAGGCAGACAGACACTGGATCCCCTTAGAATGACACCAGAAGCTTAGCCAATTGTTGAAATTGATCATTTTGTCTTTGTATTGTGGTATCATTCTAGGTGAAGGTAGTATGCTACTCAAGGTCAGGGTCATACCAGCTTGGGCTACATGATCAGAGAGCTCCTCAATGTCTCTTTTCATGTAGTCCAGGGAGGTACATCTTAGATCATTCACACCAACATGTACAATGACAGCGTCATACTTATACTTGTTCTGGAGTGACCTAAGTGCCTGTGTTATGTGGCGGATCCGAGCACCCGACAGGCAGCTGACAGTAACCTTCTCCTTGTTCTGCCTGGTGAGTGGAACATCCATGTGCCTTACTATAGAGTCTCCTATTACTAGCATGTTAGGTATGGTGTTTTGCCTTAAGGGCTGTTGTGAGGCACACTGCTGAGGTGAATTGTGTGTTTTCTGGCTTGTGTTTGGGGGTGCAGGTTGCTTGCTTGCCTGTTTTGGAGGGCACTTTCTTTTTCAGATTGGTATCTAGTGCCTCCGAATATGTTTTTGTGTATTTATGCATATGTTTTTCCGGTGCTTGTTTTGTAGATTCATGTGTGACAGGTGGTGTGATGCAAGTGTGTCCCTTATCCTCTTTACTGTCTGTTACAGTCATGGGTTGAGAGCGCTTAGCCTCCAGTCTGGCTGTGTATTTGCATCTCTCACAAGTGTTTGTGTCTAGAGGTAAGAGGAGAGGGTTGTCTGTATACACGAGGCAGCTGTGACATTGCCTCAGGATGCCCAATTCCACCAGATGAACTGGAGAGTACACCTGAAGCTGACCTCTGGACATGCTTTGAAGAGTAAATTGAACTTAAGTCCTGCGGACAATCGAGGGTCTTATGCTATATTATAATAGTGCTGTCTAGGAAATTTGGAGAATAATAGTGCTGTCTAGGAGATTAGGACAAGTGCTGATTTCTGTTTTGCAAGTGCTGCAATAAGAGCAGCTGATATGAAGCACTTGAGTTGAGGCTTGCCTAGTTCTAATCAAACTCATCTGCATCAAGGGCTGACATCCTTACCACATGTCACAGAGTTACCATTCACTCATACCCCTGACTACCAACTCATTGTTTTTGATTCACACTTCAAAAAGCAAATGTTTCTTTTAGTGGTTTAGTCGTCTGTTTCACGTACTAGACTGCTGATGTATTTCATTTACCAAAAGGGAAATCTTGATGCTTTGCATTCAAATAAGAAATACATTAGGATACGAGCATTTAGAAATACTGGCATCAAACCCTCCTAATTTTCATGATACTCTTATTTATTTATTTATTTATTTATTTTATCATTTATTCTGCTGGAAAGAACATTTGAAGAAAATCATGTGTGCGCATCTAGCTGTATATTAATAAAGCTGCCAGCTTTTAGGAACTAATCAGTGTTTAAATATCATATTAACTAAAGCACGCTTCTTTTAAGTGGCTGAAAGGTATAGTACCATAGCAAAGGAAAGTATAGTGCAATGCATAAAAATTGTATAAAAATTAAAGCTATATATACCATTATGTGGTTGAAACAAAAGCACAGACAAATGGGACAGTAAGACCATTTATTTTTGCTGAAACCAGTAGACCTAGAGAATATGAAAGGGCAACTTAAGCTGAAGAGATGAGCTATCCTAATTCTGTATGACTACAACAGTGAGATCCATGCTAGAATAGCATAGTATTCAAGTCTAGAATATATACATTTCCCAAGCATTTCATGGGGCTCAAGCCTTGGAGTATATGGATTAGTATATCTGAGGAAGGGGGCATCTGAGGTGAGCAATGTTGGGGGTATTATACTCTATGTTGGAGAAATTCATCCAGAAACAATTAGGAAATACTCTGTTGGGATAACATCTGCTGAGACCAACCAGCTTATCAACATAGCAGATGATGCCCTATCACACCAGCAAACAATCTACAGCAGGGCATCTACAGAGCCAGAGAAAAGGCTGAAAACAGATGCCTATTTTTCTTGCAAAAAGGGAAACCAGAACAGTGTTCAGCAATTTAAGGACAGCTGCAGATGATGGGGTACTGCAGGCAACTATACTGTGGAGAGGTAAACAGATTCTACAGTCAATGTATATCTAAAATCCACATTTATACTGAGAATACAGACAGTTCTTCAAATGAAGCTTCCTATAAGAGCAAATAGCTGTATACAGTTTCCTTTCCATAGCTACTCTGCATGCAGCTACATTGATAATCATAGGGTTAAATTGGGATTTTTTTTATTGAAAGGTCAAGGTCAGCTGGAATATGAGATAGTGGACTTAGAGTAAAAAAAAAAAAAAAAACAAGCATAGAGTGTTGAACTGATAGCCAGAAGCAAAAAGTCACAAAAGGGCTGAGAGAATGTTACGAGAATAACAAATGAGCACATTAAAACAATGCAAAGCATAAACAGTTTACAAGATGTAGAAGCATAGATTTTTCACTGCTACAAAGCATTGCAGCCAGCTACTAATTGCAACAGCTTTGAGTAGCGCATTAATAAATTATAAGGCCCATATTGATTATCTGTTACAGCAGAGTGCGCCTCTTTCCTAAGTTACTCAAGCACATGTTGCTGTTAATGAATTATTAATCAGTTGGTATTTTATATGTATACTGTAATCAGATGGAAGTATTCCAACTGATTAAATTTTTAGCCATATATCTAGAATAATGTATTTAGTAGAAAAATGATAGATCATCACCTGACATTAAGTTAAATGAATGTGATGAGAGCTGGTGCACTGAAACAGCTGACTAGACTAAGTTTGCTTCTTATGGATAACACATGCAACTAGTGGGGAGTCTGAAAATATATATATCTTTTAGCCCCTCATGTTAAAGCATAAAAATTACAATCTCCCCTCAGTGGATCTATTGCATATACCACATAATAAAAAGTATGAATATCATGAGGCTACTTGAAATTCACAATAACTGAAATCTACAACTACACGGAAGTAATCATAGTGCTGGAAGCTAAGTTGTAAGGCCGAATTAAATCTAGACTGCAAGCACAGCTCCATAAGTTCACTGCTGTTTGACTAACTTAATGGATGATTTTTAATACCCCGTGGTCTAAGCTGTCCTTAATACCGTATGTGCTATTGGCCAGTAAAAACATTAGTGAAAGGTTCCAGTTCACACATATATTAGCAACAGATTTCCTTCATTTTTTTTCACTTGCAAACAATTACTTTGTGATACTGGTAGAAGACAAACTGTGATACTGGTTGAAGATGAACAGTGACCTATGTCAGTGTCATATACCTTTCTGCTGCAACTTACACTTAGGCAATGGCACTCCTCTTACCTTAATGTCCATGACATTTTTTGTCTGTTTTGAAGCACCTGTGCACACTTACAGTCATCTGTATCATTCCTTCATCAAAGAATCTAAGGATACCACCACACTATCTGTGTAGTAAGACTTTCCTTATTCCATTCCAACTAATTTCTGTCCTTTCTGTTAACAGTTTCTTTTTCCCAGCTGAATTACCAAAATGCAACATTAAAACACCAGCAACCCCTATAATCACCTTAAAATTGTATGACATGTGCTTTATTACAGAAAGCACTGGCAGTAAACTGTTGTGGAATATTTATTTAGTATAAAAATGAGAACTGGTCTTACCGCAGACAACAAAAATACTTATCTTAATGTAGCTGCTGCTGACTGGACTTAAAAGTTCTGTATGTACAGCATTAATAAGATATCTGCATGGAATTAAGGGAATATAGCAATGTAAACTTTAGAAAAAGCTCCATTACCCTTAATATTCAGTAATCCTGAACTTCATATAAAGCCAGTGTTCAAGGTTAGTTCACCCTATGTTTTCAGTTGACATCATACTGCAACAGCATCATCAATCTGAACAGTTTTTATAAAATCCCTGTGATAATTCAGAATCCCTTACATAAGGCAAATGAAGAAGACATCGGTCCATCAGTGTCTGCTACTACAACCTATGACAGCCACTGATTAACCCTCCCACTAAGCAAACATCTGCACTCTAAGGTTTGAATCCATTTTTAAAATTGGGCTCACTTTAGCTTGAAACAGACACACGCTTAGAGCAATCCAATGTATTTTCCCCCAGAGAGATGTTTTTCTCAAGTGTTTACTTTTGGAACTCATATTGGAGAGGGGTGATCGTCGCCCATACCTGGGTCCCTTACTTTTTACAGTGTATTATGAATGTTTCTTTATAAAGATGCTCATTCAGTTTTTGAGCTTATAGAAAAACATTGAAATATTGTGAGCTAACCAATGCAGATATTTTACCTCCCATTTATATTTTGATTAAATAATCTTAGCAATCTATAAAATAGAATGCTATTTAAAATAAGGCACTGATTGAAAGACAATTCTGGAAGAACAGGGAACAAACAGATTTATAAATTATTAAACTAAGTTCATATGGGAGTCCCATACCAGATACGAACAATACCTGTGCTCATCACTGGTTTGGATAAAAGACCTTGCCAAAGTTGCAAACAGTTTTGTATTACTAAACAAAGTCAATTTGCCTGTGGGGGGAAAAACATGGTAATTAAAACAAGATGGATGACTATTTAATGCAGTTTTATCCAGTACTTCTTGAAAGCTGGACAAGGTTTTTAATTTTTACTTTATAAAAAATACACTTACAAGCAATGCAGCAAATTCTAAAATAATATTTCATTTTGTAATAAGAATTTCAGACAAAACAGCCATTAGTCTGAGGCCAAGCTTTAACATAGCCCTTAATACCATGGTAATGCATCAGTAGGTAATTGTTTTTCTGAGATAAATCACATTAACTAGAGGAAAGCATATTCAGCAAATGTAGTTATGTTATTACGCACATGTAAAAGATATTTTATAATCAGGTTATTTGATCCAGGTAAATAGTTGGCACCATTTAATGAAGGTATAATGTTCCAGATGCTTAATGTACAACAGCTCCAGAGAAAAGCTCTCAGGATGTCACTATGGGAGATTTTTGATGAATCATTTCCAACAAGACATCTTCTAATGCTGCACTCGTAGCTTAGTTTTCAGAACAAAAGGTACCTGTGCTAGAATGGATGCAGCCTTCATGACCCAAGAACTAATACACTTTTATGTGATAATGTTTTAAAAACTGCACTTAAAGAGCTTTTAGTAGTAAAAGCAATGTAAGGAAAGACAGAAGGGGAGAGAGGGTAGGGGTGAGTTGTGAGAGAGACAAAGCAGTTAACATAAGATTTAAAAAAGCACTGAGGTAAGTTATATAACTGTTTACATTAAAGTAAAGCATACAAGAAAATTAATGATTCATTGTGAAGTCAATAAACATTCTCAGAATTATGTTTCTTGCAATGAAGGTTTTCTGAATTGATGAGATGTCAGAAAGAAGAGGGCAATACAGAGAAGCAGGCACAAATATATATTTATTAAGAGTATTTCAAAATAAATCCATTCACAGGATGTTCTGTGGCTTACACACATGCACACACTATGTATCTGTTATGGTTATTTATTTGCCTTCGGACCTGTTCACTTACTCAGTTAAAGATTATTTTCAGCCGTGATCCAAGGGCAGAGAACAGAAAACTTTTCAAAACAACATGTACAAAATAGAGTATTTTCAGAGTTACACATCATACTAGCATCCGTATTCAGGTTTTATTACAAACAATGAAATGGTAAAAAAAAAAAAAAAACAGATCTAAACTGGTTTCCTAGAACAGTTGCAGCTGTATTTGCTAGTGAGATGAGCTTTGAATGGATATCAAAAATGGTTTGTTCATTTTTTTTATAAATTAGTATAGCAGAGTAATCCATGCTTCATGGGCAGTTTTTATAGGGTGTCATTTTTGTTATACTGGGGACTTTTGAATAGTAGTGTTTTTTAAAGGTATGCAATGGATTTAATTTAATTACTTGTAGGTTAGAGCATTTTATAAAAGGATAAAAAAAATGTGCGCTTGTCTGAACTTGTAACCATGTGGTTTTCTGCACAGTGTTACAGTGAGGTTCCTCCTTATACGACAAATGAATTGGAGTATTTTATTCTTGGCTATTTAAAGGGCGGCAACATTTGCATGGAATTTAGAAATATTAGTGGTAGACTATGCTAAAGCTATGGAATGAGGATTTTTTGGCCACCAATGCTTAAGATTCAGTAGTAAGCAGGTGGGAAATTTTACAGAATCCATCAGCTGCTTTAGAACTTTAATTCGACATGTTGCCAAATAATAATGTACTATCCATCAGTCTCCAGACACCTTTGCAGTTTACTTGAGGATATGGATACTATTTCTGAATCCTTAATGTTAAGAAGCTGAGTTTGTGGCCCTCTCTTCTCATCTCCTAAAAGCAGCGTCAGCCGCTTGATTTTATACCACTGATAACCTGACGTCAGTCCTGGAGCGACAGCAACCGACGCAGAAATACTAAGTCTCTGGTATTCTGGCCGACTGAGGGCTACCCCTGGCAGGATAACCCAAGTGTCATGACTGCAACAGTGAAACACAAAGAACATCAGCCACTTAATGACCTCCTAAAATGTCACCTGTCTGACTAAGGTCTCCAGATGTTCTTGAATGGGAACAAACATTTTCACAAACGAAGGGTAGCAAATGGTTATGTGAGATCTCCTGAAGGTAATGCTTTACACTCTGCCCCTTTTTTATTGATTAATTTCACTGTTAAAAAATGAATTTATAGAACTCAGCAGATATGGACTTAAAGCTGTTAAATTTTCCACTGCCAAAATGTTGGTCTTTGCATTTTATTTTTATCTAATGTTAATGCCCGCTTTTTGTTTTTTTTTTGGTTGCTGACTCACATTTTATTTACTTTATGTGCCCTTGTGTGGTACAGGAGGTATTATTTTGTGTTTAAGCAGGATACATTTATAGTTGGTGTATCACTAAAGATTTCCACTTTCTTAAAGCTTATTTTATTTCATCTGTCTCATCTAGCTGCAGCATTTGAGTGTTTAAATATGACAGACAGCAGGAAATGGATGCATTTGGAACTCTGTTTTATACAGAGAGCATGACTGATTGCATCATTTAATGATATCATTAAAATTTTAGAAGGTCATTATTGACCAGCTGTCTAGTGTGTGACATTTGTACATTAGTTTCCAAAATAACCATTATCAATTTTATAGCCTGTCTATTTAAATAATTACTGGATGTCTGTTGCCAGAATGAACTGCATGATAAGATGAGAAGTGACTAAGAAAATGGTAGAAAGGGAACTGTTCAGACTGCCTGGTATGAGAGATAAGTAATGTAACGTTTTGTGAAAGTAGGTATTTGCTTAAAATAATGTAACCCCCATGCACGCAATAATCACTTGTTTGTCTAACAGTCAGATGTATGGAATGGCCTTGAGACCCTTTCTAGCTATGATCCCTTGTGGCCAACTTATACAGGCACAGAAATTGAAAAAAAAAATTCAAACAGCCCTCTGACCAAAGATAAGCAAACTAAGGTCCTTTAAGTAATCAGAAAATCAAGAAAGACTCTAGTTCCCCTCTACTCCAACTAGATTGTAATGCAAAACTTTCTAATTTTAGATCCCAAAAATATCAAAAAATTATTGCCAGTCTAGCAGATCCATGGTTAATTTGTCAGCTAGAAGCTATTCTACTTCAGGTCCGTAACTGCCCACTGTGAAGCTACTCATATAACTACTCTGCTGTTTGGTATATTAGGCCATTAATAATATCACAAAATGTGCCTGTTTTATCTCCTACCCCAACCTCAAGCCTGAAAGTCCAGTTGTGTAAAATCTTACCATAACAGTAGATGTCCTCCTTCTCTTCACTGCTGCAGTACTCCTAACGTATAGGATTACCTGCTGTGGAAGCTCAACATCCGGCCAGTCTACCAAAGCGTACTATTGCTTTAAGGTACATTGAACAGCACCCAAATGCTCCTCATGTAGCATAGGGCATAAAGGTAAAGTTCAGGTGTACCATCCTCAGAAATGATTACCCCAGTACGAACAACAGTCTAAGGAAACCCAAGGGGTAACCTGTGCATCCAGGAAAGTAAAAGACTAGGGGAAGATGGGAGGAAATTAATAGTGCAGCAGTGAAGGCAAGTTATGGTAAGATTTTACACAACTGTACTATGTCCTTACATTGACTGCTGCAGTATTCTTAATGATATGGGAGAATGCCAAAACTGAAGAGGAAACTTGGGAGGGGGAAGGCACAGAAGAGCCCCCTAAAAAGCCATGAAGAATGGCTCTAGCAAAACCAGCCCTAGCTGTAGAAATACCATCCAACTTGTAGTGCTTGGTAAAAGTATGTACAGAAGTCCAGGTAGCTGCCTCAAAAATAGAATTTGTATCTAAGCCCTTGAAAGAAGTACCAGAAGAAGCTACAGCTCTAGTAGAATGAGCCATTACAGAAGGAAGTCTTTTGCCATGTAAAGTACAACAAAAAGAAATGGCCTGTGAAATCCAAGAAGAAATAATTTGCTTGGATACAGCTAATCCTAAAGACCTAGGATGAAAAGAAACAAACTGATCAGATTTTCTAATAACCTTAGTCCTATCCAAATAAAATCTGAGTCGTCTGTGCACATCCAAAGTAGACAACACCCTGTTAATGTCAGACTGCAGAGAGGGGAAAAAAGTAGTGAAATTAATAGACTGATTAAGGGACTACTTATTAACCACCTTAGGCATAAAAAGAGGATTAGTACGCAAGGACACCCTGTCCTCAAAATATCAAAAAAGGAGGACAAGCCATAAGGGATTGCAAGTCAGACACTCATCTGGCAGAAGTAAGAGCTAACAAAAGAACAGTCTTCCAAGAACAATGTTGCAAGGAAGCTGAAGCAGCAGAGTCAAAAGGAGCCTGAGTCAACTTCTCCAAAAGAAAATTAAGATCCCAGGGAGGAAGAACAGGCTTCCTGGGAAGTCTAATATTAAGGATGCCTTTAAGAAATTGTTTAGCCTCAAATCTAGAAGCTAAAGGAGAAGTTAAAGGCAGACAAGCAGAGATAGCTGATAAGTGGGCCTTAATAGCAGAATCGGCCAAACCAGCTTTGAGCAACTCGCACAGATAAGAGAAAGCCAAAGAAACATCCACAATAAGTGGGTCCAGGTTACAAGAGAGACACCAAATAGAAAAACTCTTCCATTTCGACAAGTAGGATTTCCTAGCAATAGGTTTCCTGGCCTCCTGCAGGACCTTCAACACGTCCTCAGAAAAAAATGTGTCTATGAGGAATCAAAATCCTATCACCCACAGTGTCAGCTGAAGTATGGACAGGTGGGGATGGATGAGACTTCCTTTGTCTTGGGTGAGTAGGTTCACCCTGTGAGGTAACTTGTGATGACTCAGAGGGAACCAGTGCTGTGGTGGCCAAAAGGGAGTCGCCAACAAGATTTTGGGGGCATCCGGTTGAATCTCTAACAGGACTTTTGGAATGAGAGGAAGGGGAGGGAATGCATAAAGAAACACCCCCTTCCAAGAAAATGAAAGGGTGTACACCGGAGAATAAAAATATGTTCAAGACTGGTAGAAAATGGATGTAGGAACACAGACCGATGATCAGAAGCAGCACTTGAAATGAGTGCAAAGAAGTTCTGAGGATGGTACTCCTGAACATCACCTTTATGCTCTACAGTATGTGAGGAGCGTTTGGGTGACCTTCAGCATACTTTAGAACAACAGCAAGCTTTGGTAGACTGGCTGGACATTGAGCTTCCACCGCAGAGAATCCCATATGATATGAATACTGCAGCAGTGCATGGAAGGACATCATTTTATTATCTCTGAACCTGCAAGCTTTTCTAGACTTACTCTCCACATTTTGTGTTCACTTTTTCATTATTTTTTTTAAAGTGTGTGTGTGTGTGGTGTGGTGTGGTGTGTGTGTCTCCAACTTCTCTGCATTGGGACTCGCATTATTACACTACTTCAATGTTCACAAACATCCTAAGGATTGCACCATGCTTTTAAACCAATCAGTTCAGAGCTGTTTAATCATAGCAAACTATGACGGATGACATTCTCTCTCTGATCTTTATTTAGTTGTCTCTACATTTTAGCAGATTTCCTTGTTGCACTTAATTGCTGGGATTTTATTACATGTCCTCTGAGGCAAGGCTGATAATAAGCTTCAAAGCTTACACCCACAGCCTTGATGTTGGTATTCTTAAGCAGTTATCTTTCCCCAACATAAAAATGTTTTGAACCACGTCTTTCTCTTGCACAACTTGAAACATCAGATGTGTAGAGTTTGTTGATGTAAGGTTCATTTCTATCATACTCATTTACTTACGAAGAACATCACCAGGCTGCCTGAGGTATGCAACATCAATCTTTTGGTTTACTAGTGCCTATAAATGCATACAGTGGATATAAAATGTTTACACACCCCTGTCAAAATGCCAGTTTTTTTGTGATATAAAAAATGAGAGCACAATAAATCATTTCAAAACTTTTCCTACCTTTAATGTGACCTATAACCTGTACAATTCAATTGAACAACAAACAAATCTGTTAGGGGAAAAATGTAAAAAATAAAAAACGTACAATACGCTGGTTGCATAAGTGTGCACACCCTTAAACTAATACGTTGTTGTGTGTGCACACCCTTAAACTAATACTTTGTTGAAGCATCTTTTAATTTAATTACAGCTATCAGTCTTCTTGGGTACACACCTGCCATGAATTAAAGAGACTGATTAACCACAAATAAAGTTCAGCTGTCCTAGTAGGATTTTCTTGACATTTACTCAGTTTCCTGCTATAGCAAAAGCCATGGTTTGCAGAGAGCTTACAAAACATCAAAGGGATCTCATTGTGAATGGTATCAGTCAGGAGAAGGGTACAAACAATTTCAACAGCATTGGATATACCATGGAACACAGTGATGACAGTCATCAAAAAGTGGAGAAAATATGGGACAACAGTGACGTTGCAAAGAACTGGATGTTCCTCCAAAATTAATGAAATGACAAGATGAAAACTGGTCAGGGAGGCTGCCAAGAGACCTACAGTAACACTGAAGGAGCTGCAGGAATTTCCAGCAAGTACTGGCTGTGTACTACATGTGACAACAATCTCCCATATTCTCCATATGTCTGAACTATGGGGTAGGCTTGCAAGACAGAAGCCTTTTCTTACACAGAAAAACATCCAGGCCTGGCTAAAATGTGCAAAATACATCAAGTCTCCCAAAGGCATGTGGAAAAATGTGTTATGGTCTGATGAGACCAAGGTTGAATTTTTTGGCCACAATTCCAAAAGGTATGTTTGACGCAAAAACAACACTTCGCATCACCAAAAGAACACCATCCCCACAGTAAAGCATGGTGGCTGCAGTATCATGTTTTGGGGTTGCTTTTCTTCAGCTGGAACTGGGGCTTTAGTCAAGGTGGAGGGAATTATGAACAGTTCAAAATACCTGTCACTTTTGGCCCAAAACCTTCAGGTGTTTGCTAGAAAGGTGAAGAGGAATTTCATCTTTCAACACTAGAATGACTCAAAGCATACATCCAAATTAACAAAAGAATGACCACCAAAAGAAAATTAAAGTTTTGGAATGGCTCAGCCACAGCCCAGACCTAACTCCACTAGTAATTCTGTGGGGTGACCTGAAGAGGGCTGTGCACAAGAGATGCCCTTGCAATCTGACAGATTTGGAGTGCTTTTTCAAGGAAGAGTGGGCAAATATTGCCAAGTCAAGATGTGCCATGCTGATAGACTCCTACTCAAGAAGACTGCATGCTGTAATTAAATCAAAAGGTACTTCAACAAAGTATTAGTTTAAGGGTGTGCACACTTATGCAACCAGCATATTGTGCGGTTTTTTTTTTTTTTTTTTTTTTTTTATATTTTTTCCCTTACCAGATTTGTTTTCAATTGAATTGTGCAGGTTATAGGTCACATTAACGGTGGGAAACATTTTGAAATGATTTATTGTAGTCTCATTTTTTTTATATCACAAAAAGCTGACATTTTAACAGGGGTGTGTAAACATTTTAAATCCACTGTACATATGCACATATTAAGTGGGTTGTATGTCTCTTTGACCTGTTACACTGACAAGTCTGTAAAAAGTAAAGATGTTGTGCAGCATCTGCTAATACAGACTAAGCATCTGCACCTCTAAAATTCACTACTGATTCTATCCATACCATCCCTTTCCTTATTGTTTTATTTAATGTGCTTTGTATTTGTTAAAACAACATACCTGGATAGTTCTCAAAACTACCTACTAATGGGCCAGATTCTGTTTTGATTCCATTATATCCTAGGCATCTTGTTTTTCCTTGTCGAATTGCTCAACAGCGTTATCTGCCTTATTCTTATCTACTGCTGTTTTCTTGCGATATAATTCGTTCTACTTTTTCTCCTCTCCACTATGGGTAACTCTTCCCCACTTCTTTACTGAGCAGCAGTTCTCGTTTCTCAGTTGCTCATTACAATTACTTACAATGCATCTACTACATGTTTTCACATTAAGGAACTGTCATCTCATAGGCATGTCTGCTGTAATAATGTGAGTGGCTTGAACTCAGCTCTCACTCTGTGTTTATCACTGATAGCATATCGTTTACTCTTAGCTCAGCATTCCCATGCGTTTTAGATGAAGGCATCTGACAGACTATTTACACCACTAGGCTTAGATCATAGATCATCTCAGTTTCCTGAATTCTGCCTTGTCTACAGCATATATAGGTTATGAAATGCACTTCCTGGCCCAACAGATTAACATTTTCAGAGATGTAGAGTTTAGTTTGGGGCATACTTCAATCACCAGTTTATTCAACCCTATCTATTCCTTTGTCATTAAAACAAGGAGAATTAGAAACATGTTGGTTCACTTGTTGGGACAATTACAAACAAAGCCCACCAGTATGATATCCGGGCATGATGCATTATCTAAGGAAATTATCAGTGTCTACAAATCAAAGCTAAAACCAGAACTGCTTAGACTATCTTTCTGCAGGATAACTTGCATGTCTTAACCATCAATGATCTGATGAAAGGAAGGGGAGATGTACTACTCCCGAAAGAGATACAACCTGTACCCTTATTGCTGGTGGTTCCCCAATCAATGCATGTGGACCAGACTGACTTGTCCTCATTTTATTATTGCTATTATGGTTGTATTATTATTATTATGGTTACTGTTAGCTTGACAGAGCAATAACATGCATTTCATGTACTGTATGAATGTGTACAAGCTCACAGACATGTTGTTTAAATGGTCAGTACTACTGACTGGTGAAAACTTTGCTTTGCGATCACACCAAGTTTTTGTCTTCCTTTGCTACCTCATTCCAGTCTCCATTTAGCACCTAGTAGGCAATATACCCTGGAGCCTGCAGGATGAATGTTGGTCTCATAAATGGAACTCAAGTAACCTATTCCCCTTGCTGTCTGCAACACAGCACCCCACCAGTGCCCTCTCTGTGGTCTACTTTGAAGCTGGGTAGCTGCAAAGAAAATGGAACTGCTGTAAAACTTAAAATACCTGTGGCATAAAGTAGGGATGGCACTCACATAAACATAACTCAAGCAGTATAAGCAGTCCTCTTTGGATGAGGGCCATGTAACAACATGTTTGTGTATAGAATAATGTTTGTAGTAAAGCAGTGCTAAGGTTGCTGGAGGGCAGCATACTTGACAAGGTAGAAAGCCTATTTTTAAAGTACTGCACAGCCACTTTACTCCTTCTATATAAGGAATAAAAAGAAATACTAAGGAGAAAAAAACAGCAACTGCCTATAAAAGTGACTTTAAACTACAACAGCATTATTCACTATACTGTTACTACTTGCTTTAGTGGGTCTATAGCAGAGAAAAATTGCTTTCAGACCCTGAGGTCTCCCTTACCCCCTCAACAGCTAAGACACACATAGCTCTATTTCAACTGATTGTTTTTATTAAACATTTGCCATATCGTGGTGGAAGATGCCCCACTCTGCTCACCTACCCTACCCCCAACTCCCACCCACATCACCCAGCATTATACTTACAAGCACCCCACCCACTCACAACACATCCTATTCCAACTGATTTTCAATTAAAGGCTACCAACTATTATAATCGATGCTACAAGTCAGCTCAAGCATCCTCCATCCTTCCTCTATACTTCACTAAACCACCCCACCTCTTTCTTAAAAAACCTTTCCATCCAACACCTAAATGCAATAAATTTACCCAGTCTCTCAAAATCACCACTTAAAACCACTTTGCTGAAATTTTCCTCCTAAACTACTTCCACATAATCCAAAAACTGCTTTCTCTTTACTTCCTTTCCTAAGTCTTTATTGGCCTGGGCTCTTAACTATGTAACTCATAACACCCTTTCAAAACACTTCAGCTCTCATTTTCTGACCTATATAAACACAGTTTCTTTCCTTGTGGAATATTCACTGTCATCTGGTCATAAGCAGATATCATACAAAATATTTCTTCACATAATAGCCTCTTTACAGTCTGCTTAATGTCATCCTACAACCACTATCATCCAACTATATCGCATCCAAATAACCTTGTTCACAGATATATTAATATCCAACCTTCCTTCACTATATCACCAGACCTCTGCAATGCATCATACAGCCACATCTTTGGCTCAGATATCCATACTGTTTATTTAACTGAACCAATCCTATAGTCAAGATCAAAATCCAAATAAAGATGTTGTACACCTCCATAGCTTTCCTTCCACTACAATGCCTATACGGAAACAGCCAGCCTAATCCTGGCCCATCTAAACAGACAACCATCCAAGCAGACCCACCTCTACTGTACTTTCAACACCTCAACCAGCACTCAAGCCTAGAACAGGTTTACAACTAGCATATATAAATGTCTGTAGTACACTAATAAAACAACAGAGCTCCATGCCTGGATAACTAATCATTCCCCTGACACTTCACTGAAACTTGGTTATGCCCAAATAGAAGAGATGCTGAAATCCTCCATTCTGCCTATATCATTTTGAGAACTAAACACTCACTTAAAAAGTAGGGGTAGTAGCTATTTTCTTTGACAACTGCCTAGATTTATCATTTTACCCACAGTTTAGCAATGCATAACTGTTCATCTCATTCCTCAAACTGAATAGCTGCAAAAGCCTGTGCGTAACAGAACAATACATTCCCCAGATAACATTTTTACAGCAGAAGATATTCTTTCTTGAGCACCCATCACAGTTTCACATGAAACTATCATATCAGATGATTTGAATACTTACTGGGAACTTTTCACTACTGACTTTCCAACATCAACAATGAACCTTGTTCAGTTTTATTAAATTTATACAGAATTCAACCAGATATAACAAACCAAGGCCTCAGTATTAGAGTGGATTCCACCTCAGACCCAACCAACTTCATCTCCTCAGAGATCCTTCCAGATACCTTCAGTGACCATATTCCAACCTTTGCAAATATACTGTTCACTTATCTACCCAGACTACATCATTACTACTTCATTAGGAAGCTGACAAAATTCAGTGCAGATGCATTCAGATCAATCATACAACTGGAATATATTAAAAAAAATTACCACTAGATAAAACTGTTCTAGAATTCAACAGTATTATTTAAGCAATACCCTACGCCTGGGTGTGGGTAATGCTGGATTCACCCACGGTTGGTGTGGTTTGGTCACGAGGGCGAAGCCCTAGTGACCAAACAAAGACAACCATGCGTAAATCCAGCATTAACTACACACAGAAGTGGGTTATTGCTATTATACAATGACATTATTTAAGGAAAAATATACTTACTTTTCTTAAATAATGGCATTGTATAATGCTTCCGTACTGCCCTTCCACAGCTGTCCAGTATCCTGCGGCAGTTCTGATGTACTGCACATGCATATGCTTATGCAGTACATCAGAGCTGTGTGTGGAAGCAATGGAGAAAGGAAGATCTCCGTTGCTTTTTTAAAGCTGTCTCGCTATGTTAAATGAGTTTAACAGAGAAATATCTTTAAAAAAAAGCAACGGAGAAAGGAAGATCTCTGTTGCTTTTTTTTAAGATATCTACAGAAACGGAGCTCTTCCATTCTCTGTTGCTATTTAACACACAAAAAAAAAATCAAGACTTATACTAATGGAAAATGTCTGGGCGACCAGACCTTTTTCCATTAGTATAAGTTGGATTTACAACAGGCACGCTGACCAATCAGCATGCATGTTTTGGAATATTACTAGGGGGTCATTGCATAATTATTTATTTGACATTTGTTTACAAGGAAAGTTTGACTGGGCCAGAAAGTACCCATTTTCAGTGGAGACCAGGGGAGAAAAGCTCCACAAATCACAATATTTCAAAAATCAAGTACAGATATTTTCAACCACAAAGTATCATGTTACATTATAAAACAGCAAATACAAAATTTTAATTCAGTAGAAAACATAAGAGTGAAAAAATGTTATAATGAGAAAAACACAGAGCACATGTTTCATAGTAGAATGCAGTGAAGAACAATAACATGAGCTGGAGAATATAGGAGGAAAAATTCAGTAGTGATATTTGTTACATACATTAGTATGTGGTAAATGAGACCCGAGACAATTTTAATAAGATATTTAAAGAGATATCAGCGACTACATAAGTAGAGACAGTGAGCTGGAATTAAGTGATGGCGTAGTATGAAACAGATGTTGATATTATGGTTATAGAAGGATGGAGAAGACTACAAGAAGAGTGCAGGGTAGCGTGCCTTCAGATATCTTATGTGAGCAGGGAGTTAAGAGGTAGAAGAAAGGTATGCAGAGATGAATTAAAAAGGTAAGGTAATGGAGAAACAAAAGGAGTGGAGTAGGTATTCTTTTAGGGAGCATTTAAAGGAGGCTAGGTTAGAAATAGTTCTGGTGGTTAGAGGTAAGGAGTTCCATTTTTTTGCTACTGAGTTTGAGTATAGGCTTTGTCCAGGAAATGTATTTGATTCATTTATGGTGAGAAGTTGTCTTCTGATCTGAGAGCTCTTTTTCGAAAATGCAGCTTTCAAATTTGTTTTCTTATGGATGATTGTAAATTGGTTAGAGTAGTGAGGGCAGAAGGTAGTTTTTGGCTAGAGTAAGCTGTGTGTGTGCTCAGAAAATGATCGTTTTATATAGCATGCCTAGTTTTGGTTGGGTTTTCCTGATATTGCTTTGGATGTGTAGGTCAGATGTAAGATCATCATCTGTTATGGCTCCTAACAGTTTAGTTGGTGGACTAACTTGACTTCAGTGCCATTTAATGAAAAGATTTTGAAAGATGCTTTGTTAGGGGTGTGAGATTTGGGATAAAGAGAGGGGAGTTTTTTGTGGGGGTTGAGTAGGAGTTGTGCCATTGTAAGCCAGGTTTCAATGGAGATGACAGCTTGTGGGGTGATTTCTTGGAAGTAAGGCGTTTGAAGAGAGGATTATGGTAAAGTCATCTGCATACTGAATCAAGGTGTCTTCACAAGAAGATTAATGTAGCTTATTGATAAAAACATTGAAACATAGAGGGCCAAGGATGGATCCTTGTGGGACTCTTGTGGAAATTGGAAAGTATGTGGAGAGGGAGCCTTGCTATTTTACAGCTTCTTACCTGTTGGCAAGTTAGCTAGAGACAATTCCACCACAATGTACTCGCATGTAAGGCAGGTGCAAAAGGCCAAAAAAGCAAATGTCAAAAAGAAGGCCAGCACCAAAGAGAGCTAGTTTATTGTGGCATAACCAAAAAAAATCAGACTGGTTTCAGCACTTTGGCCTTCCTCAGTGATACAACATTGACAATTGCTTTATATAGCATTCTTGGAAATGGCAACAAACGAAAAACTGAATGCAAACACAAACGCTGTGGACTGCAAGCACCTCACACCCAAACGAGCGATAAACTTTCTGTAAATAAAACTGTTTATTCGGAATAGTACTGTTAAGTGCTTTTCATCCCACCAAGTTGTGGGACTTCTTCAGACAACTAGAAAAAGACAACAGCTACACTTAAATCAATGCGTTGGCACCAAAATACAAGCGCCACGGCTAATTGAAAATTTTAAATGATTAAAAGTGCATAAAAAAACATGTAATGATCCAGAACCTGGATCACATAACAACATATTAAATAAAACATCAATAAGTCATTTATACACTGTATTATACATAACTTAAGCAAAATGCATTTTATTGAATTTAAAACGCTATATATGACAGCTCCTGTGTGGTCACTTATCTTAAAATTTGTGTATGCGTAAATCCTGTAAGCACGCAAATGGTAAACACACATTCTTATACGATTGAAACAAGAACAAGAATGTATGTGTATGAGAACTATACGTGTTGACAGACAAGTACTATAAGATGAAGCTAAAATTATGCACGGTGTGTATATGGATACTGTGCACTGAAAAGAAAAGCAAGGGATAGAACACCGAGGAATATAAAAATAAAAGAGTAACAAGAAAAGGGGGGTGAAATGGAAGAAAGTGACAACATGTAATTATGCCATTGTGTATTCCTGTAGATTGAAATGTTATGAACATTACTACCTTGCGACGATTGAAACAATATATACAACAAATGTATTCTATTCATAGAACGTTATAATTATTGGTTACATATATAAACCTACATAAATAACTATACCATCTAAAATAAAGGTGGATGTGTGACATAGGACCATAACGAAGCAAATGAACCTAACGACACAAGCATTTTAGCTTCAATATTGGGTAAAGGGAACATATCTCATTTAATCCGGGCATAAGGCTGGCATTGCAACGAATCTGCCAGTATAATTCCAAGACCTCTAATTGTACTTGATGTGGTCCATCCCTACCATCTAAAAGAACAGTGTCTACTGCTCTAAACAAAAATGGGTGGTTAGGATTTTCTGCTATATGTTTTGCTAAAGCTTTGTCTGGTCTGTTTTTCTTAATGGCATACAGATGTTCATAGACACGTTCGCGTAGTTTTCTGTCAATTTTCCCAAAATAAAATGCGGTGCATTGTTGACACTGGGCTAAATAAACTACACCTTTAGACTGACAATTAAATTTGTGTCTCACTTCATAGGTCACATTCCTAATGCTGAAAGTTTCACCTGTGTTCATGTGTGAACAATAATTGCACATATTGCATTGGAACATACCTTTCCTCCATGGTAATCCCTTTGTGTCACTTTGCATTATTTGTTTAAGGTTCTTTCCCCTTTTCCAAACAATTCTGGGTTTTTGAGGTAATTTGTTTCTTACATCTTTATCACTGTTAATTATATACCAATTTTATTTACAGTTAAAGTGATGATATATCACTATCAGTACTGAATGGGGTTATAAGTGCCAATTTTATTGATGTAATATCTGCGTTATGAGCCTGTACTACTATTTGGTTAGTACCACCCAAAATGGCTTGATATGTACCCGCTTCTCTTTTTGTCATTACCTCATCAACCAGACTATCTATGAATTGTTGTGAGTACCCTCGTCTCATGAACATGCTTTATATAGCATTCTTAATTAATTAAGGCAGTACAAGTATTTAAAGACACAGTATGTTAAAATCCACATATACCTTGACAAGGGGTCTTACAATGCACATGCAACCAAAATTCCAATAATTCATAAATAGTCATTCAAACCAGGGGAAAAAAGCCCCCCTAATTTAATTATCCAACCCCTTCTCTTTATTGTTTAATAATCTATGCCATCCCATTTTATTGGATCTATCCCCCCATATTTTGTCAATGATCATGAAATGAAATTTGGCTGTTTTATGATTCAACACATGTTTGTATAAGGCATTGGTCAGACGTTGATTTCTAATGTCACTAAGATGTTCAGACATTCTAATACTGAATGGTCTGGACGTCAGTTCCATATAAAAGGGAGAGCAAGAGCAGGTGGCCAAATAGATCACCCAATCCGTTCCACAATTTACAAAACATTTGATGTTATACACCCTGCTAGTGTTTTTGCTGCAAAATTCCTTAGATTTAAACATATGTATGCGAGGTGAACAGTGTCTACAGGGGAAAGAACCAATCAGTTTATCCCCTGTTAATGTTAGTTGCTGTCCCAAACCTGTAATTGTACACCCCGTTTTGTAATGATTGAAATAAGAGCCCATATTATGGCCTCTTCGATATGAAAAATGACACTCAGATGTTAATATCTTGGCAAATTCCTGATTAGCCAAAAGAATATTCCAATTGTCATTAACCACATTTCTAGTGGCATTAATATTCCTGCCTTAGGTTATCACAAACCTGACAACATTCTCCTCTGTGCATGTTTTCATCTTATATTATAATAGTTCTGCTCTATTTTGTTGTCTTGCCGAGTTACTGGCTGTCCTAACATAACCAGATTTATATCCCCTACTGTGAAACCTATCTACAAGGTCCTGTTGATGGTACTCATAGGTATCATGATCTGAACATATTCTCCTAATTCTAAGAAACTGGGATTTAGGTATGTTCCTAATGATATGATGGGGGTGTAAACTAGAAGCTTGTAATAAACTATTGTACTGGGGGTACTTGCGGAACACCTATGTTGAGAGTGTATGGTCCGGGTTCCTAGTTATTTGTACATCCAAAAAGTGGATTTCCTGATAGTGCATACTGAGAGTGAACTCCATCCGCCATTTGTTATCATTTAAGTATCGAATAAACTCTAAGTATGTTGTATCACCTCTCCAAATCAGCCAACAATCATTGAAGTACCTACACCATATATCCATGTCCCCTAAATAGATGTTATGTAATGGGTCATAGATAAGATGTTCTTCCAGGTACCCCATAAAAAGATCTGCATAAATAGGGGCAAATGAAGCCCCCATCGCAGTTCCCTGTGTTTGCTAAAAGCAGTCCATTTGAAAATAGAAAACATTTTTCGTTAATACCAGTTCGGTCATACAGATTAATAATGTGTTGAAACCGGGTGGATAAATGTCTGCTTTATCAAGCCAGTATAATGTAAGGCTTCCAATCCAGCCGAATGAGGAATATTTGTGCAAAGGGCCGTGACATCCCAAGTACACATTATCCAACCCGGTTTCAACTGTGACTCAGACATTATTTTAAGAAATTCAGTGGTGTCTTTTAGTCTAGAATGAGCCATTTTTAACAAAGGCTGCAGATATTGTGTTAACATTGAAAGGGCTTCTGTTAAAGAACCCCTACCAGATACTATTGGCCTCCCTGGTGGTTTCTCCAAACATTTATGTATCTTGGGTAGCAGATAAAAAAATCTGCTTCTGAGGATCATCCACAATAAGTTGTCTTTTAGTAGTTGTATCAATAATTCCTTCATCTACTATAAGTTCCAAGAAATAATCTATATCTTTCTTGAACTGCATAGTGGGATCCAATGGCATACGCATATTGTATGTGGAATCATGTAACTGCTTGACGGCTTCATTCACATAATACTGCATGTCCATGACTACCACTGCTCCTCCTTTGTCTGCTGAAATAATGAAAATATTAGAATTATTTTTCAAATTTACTAAAGCCTGTTGCTGTTGTTCAGACAAATTATGGCCTAACATACGTGACACTTGTTGTTTAAAGTCCAAGTCTTTAAGAACTGACTCCTGAAACACTGAAATTTATTTATCCATAGGAGGCTGAAAATTTGATTTTTGAAAATGAAAATCAGTACATTTTAGACACTTATCCTGTTCACCAAAAAATAGTTTCAAATTTAACAAACGGCAAAAGGTCAATACATCACTGACAACAGTATTGTTATTAGCAAAAAATCCAGGAACATATGATAATCCTTTATTAAGTAGTTGTAATTCAACTTCAGCGAGATCAACAGAGGAGATGCCACATTATAAACATCTTTTGAGGTATCAAGACCTGTAATAAAGTTTCCACATTTTTCACTTTTTCTATGGTTTTTACCACCCCTGTGTTCCTTAACCCTAAAGGGTCATCCACATTTTTGGATTTTTTATGTCCTGGGGACCCATGAGTGAGTACTTGTTCGATTTCTGTGGTAGACGAATCCTCCCCCGAGGTGCTACTATAGTCTGTTTTTGATCTCTTTAAAATGGATCTAGATCTTTTCTTCCTAGGTTTACCAATATTGGACTCCCCATCCGAACATTTTACAATTTTTTTTTTTTGGGATCAAATGGTTTGCCCCTTTCATAATCTGCCAGGTCCCGTTGAAATTTGTGTAGTTTCATAGTTTTCAGTGTTTTCTCCAAAGACAATAAATCTTTAGAAAGTTTGGTTAAACATGATTTATATTGGGCCTGCCCCTCAAAAGGTTTAAATTCCTCACATATCCACTGGATATCAATAGTATTTACATCTATAGTGCGTTCATAAGAAGAAGAAAGAATGTTAAAGGACATGGTGGCCTGTTCTTGAGCTGATACCCATTCTTCCATCAATATATCATCAGGAACACTGACAAAAGGCTGTGTTCCGATTCTTAATCTCCTAAGTGTGATATTTTTTGCTTCATATGCCCTAAATAATTTTAGGTGCCACACATTAGTCCTGAGGACATACTTTTAGTAAGCTTCCCAAATAAATCCCTGTAAATATCATCCGGGTCCCTCAAATTGTTACCCATATTTGCACTTTGATCCGTAAGACCAAATATATGTAAATCATATTTATCCGAAGAGAGTCCTTGTAGTATAGTAACCAAATCCATGTTCCTACCAAGATACCTCTGAACAACGTATGATGGTATATAAAAAAACAGCCCTAGCCTAAAAGACCAGATGAACTCTTAATAAGTCATTAACCCCACTAAAGTGGTATATACAATGAAAAGTGTGAAAACCAGTGATGTAATTCCAATGTCATATGCTCTATGAATTCACAAAAAGTCCCAACCTACAGTATTAATATTTGCCAATATTTGCCAGCCAAACTTAAGATTATAGAATCTTCCAGCTACATATCTTAAGCATAAAGGTAAGGTTATACCAACAAATTATGCATTAGTTCCCCTGTTCAATACCCCAAAAATGTTATTTCAAAATGTCAGAACACCCTGACAAAAATAACGATCTTATTAAGCTCCAATAATTATTAATGCTAAAGAATATGCCAGTTTAATGTCCTGTTCAACAGAATAATAATATTGTGTAATTTTTCAGTGTGCCAAAATTCAAAAACATTAAATTGGGTTGATAAATACCCTTAGAATTGTATCAAGACCTGGCCATCAAATAAGAATGAATCAAAACCAAATTAATGAATGTGCCCAAGAACAAAACAATAGCCCAAAACATCATGTTCTGGTTAACCCCATAATAGTATTAGATCACACAAGAGCATGACATTCATATCTCTAATATAGATATGACAATATATGTTATAACATCGTCAATTCAAATACTGTTATAAAGGTCCATTCATAAAGTCTGTAAAACAGATATATAACATACAAGTGTCACTGTCAAATAAATGACTGACAGTGAAAATCACATATAAATTGCTCCCATCATCCTGGAACAAATTACTGAAACTGGTAATAAACGCTCCAACATAGTCAGTCCCAACTGCCCAAAAGATGAAAAAATTGAAAGACAGGCTTTCAGTACAACCGCCGGTATAATTAGACAGATACCACAAAGTCATATACCTTTAGTCCCAGAACCAAGTACAGGAATTGGCAATAAATGCTCCAACATCATCAGTTCCAACTGCCCAAAAGGTAAAAACTAAAAAACCCGGCTTCCAATGTAATCGTTGTTATAATGAAGCACATAACACAAAACCATACACCAAATTCGGCGCCCCTAGTCTCGAA
The DNA here is from genome assembly GCF_019279795.1 of Protopterus annectens. Classification (NCBI taxonomy): domain Eukaryota; kingdom Metazoa; phylum Chordata; order Ceratodontiformes; family Protopteridae; genus Protopterus; species Protopterus annectens. Next base: position 475,744,979 of record NC_056747.1, on the reverse strand, counting down.
TATGATAATGAACTGACAATATATCATAAATGGTGCCCTAAGGCAAAATACTGGAACTGGCAATAAACTCTCCAGCATCGTCAGTTCCAACTGCCCAAAAAATGAGGCTTCCCAAATAATCGCTGTTGCAGTTAGGCAAAAAACAAAGGACCTATACCAAGATAGGCACCCTTAGTCATGGAAATAATAATGAACTGACTATAAATGCTCCAACATCGCCAGTTCAAAATATATTAGTAATCTGTAAATACAAAAGGCAGAAAAATGTCCTAGGAATGTTAAACCAGTGAAAAATCACATACCATAAGTTGACTCAACCATAAACTCACTATTGTCATCTGTTTAGATACTGTTGCTGCTCCCAATAACAAAAGGCCAAGAAATTCCTTCCTTAAAATGATGGTCAGCTCCTTCCATAATTAGCCAAGGTCTGACAATATCATGACGGAGTTCCTAGGCAATAATCAGCTCCAATAATGTAAAGGCACTGCTGGAAACCCTCTTGGTGTAAAAAACACAAACAATCACAGCATATGTCCAAATATGGCAGGAGAACACACACTTGGGTGAATCACTTATAAAAAACAGCCGTTTTCAGGGTAAGGTGATCCTCCATTCCATATTAACTACATATACCAAGTAATGAAAGGATGGAATATATACTTTTTCAACAACTTGTCAAAAAATACTTGTAGACTTACTGTAGAAAAAAACAAAAGTCAGCCACAGAAATACAAACGTTCTTCACTCAGGAGCCCCCAGCGAGAATGAAACAGCAACTATTCCACCACAATGTACTCGCATGTAAGGCAGGTGCAAAAGGCCAAAAAAGCAAATGTCAAAGTCAAAAAGAAGGCCAACACCAAAGAGTGAATATATACCTCTAGTTTACTGTGGCATAACCAAAAAAATCAGACCGGTTTCGGCACCTTGGCCTTCCTCAGTGATATAACACTGACAATTTCAAAATGCTTTATATAGCATTCTTAATTAATTAAGGCAGTACAAGTATTTAAAGACACAGTATGTTAAAATCCACATATACCTTGACATGAGGTCTTACAATGCACATGCTACCAAAATTCCAATAATTCACAAATGGTCATTCAAACCAGGGGAAAAAAGCACCAGCAATTTAATTATCCAACCGGGCAGCCGTGGTGGTGCAGTGGTTAGCATTGCTTTCTCACAGCAAGAGGTTCTCTGGTTCAATCCTTGGCTGGGGTGCCTTCTGTGCGGAGTCTCCATGTCCTCCCTGTGGTTGCGTGGGTTTTCTCCGGGTGCTCCGGTTTCCTCCCACATCCCAAAGACATGCTATAGGCGGATTGGACACTCTATTGGCTGTAGGTGTGAGTGTGTGCATGTGTGTGCCTTCTGTGGAAGGTTGGGCATCGGGCTGGCAACTCGACACTGTAAAACTCTACTGCCAATCATGAGCAGACAGGTGATCCACTGTGGCGACCCCTAACCGGGAAAAAGCCGAAAGAAGAAGAAGAATTTAAATTATCCAACCTCTCTCTTTATAGTTTAATAATCTATGCCATCCCATTTTATTGTCTCTATCCCCTCATATTTTGTCAATGATCATGAAAAGGTAGCTAGAGAACCATTGAATATATGGAGATGCTAGACCCAGGGTGGAAAACTGATTGAGTGGTTTACTGTGACAGTCCATGGCAAATGCTTTTGATAGATCTAGAAATACTGCATATACAAGTTTATTAGAGATGCAAGCTTTATTGACAGTGTTTGTAAATGTTAGTAATGCAGTAGAAAAGCTGTGGTCTGGCTGAAATCCATGTTGCATATTGGTGATTAGCTTATTTTGTAAGAGATAGTGGAGAAATTGTTGATGAATATATCTTTCAAGGATTTTATAGAGGGGAGAAAGGATGGCTATGGGACGGAAATTTGTAATGTCAGTGGAATTGATTTCTTTATGTATGAGACTATATGCCATTTTCCACAAGACAGGGACACAGGATTCTGTTACTGATCTATTAATAAGTATGCTCATTGGATATGCTATTGCATCTACAGCTGGATTTAAGTATTCCGGAGGAAGGTTGTCGGCGAAAGAAGAACACATTTAGTTTACCTAAAATCTTTTTTTATGAGCGTTATAGAAATTGGTTGAAAGGTAAAGTGGGTGGAGTTGTCTGCATGTGTATTGGGGAGGTTGAAGATTGGTGAGTTTTGTGAAGGAAATGTGGTAGGGTCTAAGGTAGGGGAAATTGGCTGTGTGGAAGGGTGTGTGTCAGGTGAATTTGAGGTTAAGTTGGCTATGCATTCTATGACTTATGTATTGAAATAGGTAGCTGAAGTGGGGGGATGTCTGGGTATGGGCTGGGATTCCTTTTTGTACCTGGGTTGATGAGAGAGGGTATGGAGGACCAGAATTTTTTAGGGTAGTCTTCATGGCTTTCTTGTAGCTGGGGTCTATATTAGAACACTGAACATTCAAAATTTAGTGTGTTCTAATATCGACCCATTTTCAGCGAAAGCTGAAAATATTGAAGAAACAGAAAACTGAATTTTTGCCTAAGAAAAGAATTTGGTTGTCCGTTTCTGTTGCTTCGGTATTTTCAGCGCTGTGGTGGAAAGTTATGGGTCGGGTTCAGGTAAGTGTGCGATTGTGTGGACGTGAGGGTTAGGGCGCGGGTCAGGTAAGTGTGTGATTGTGGGGACGTGAGGGTTAGGGCGGGGTAGGTGAGTTAGGGTTAGGAAGCGGGTGAGGTGACTGTGTGATAGTGATGGACCTTAGGGTTAGGGTTTGGGTTAAGATAAGTGGATAGTTAGTGGTGTATGTATAGTTTAGTATAGGGTTAAGGTGTAAGAGTTTAGGTGTATGTGTGTGGATTGCTGTTTGAAAAAAATGTTCACGGAGGCAAAGGCTCACCCAAAAGATGCTTTAATCCAACAAAAACTCACAACCTTCACCACAGCTGACCTAGGTTTCATCTAAATGACTTCATCAGAGTGTGGTGAAAAAAGCAGCATATAAATACAACAAACACAATTGATGAATTCATTAAATAATTAAATAACTAATTAATCAATTTCTAAATTCATTAAAATCAAAAATTCATTAATAAAACTAGAATAGTGTAATATTTAAAACTGTACATGCCATGTTAAAATTTTGATGAAATGATTAATTCTAAAATATAAATTATGAATTATATACTCAAACTACATTTTTATAAATGTATATAAAAACTACATATTGTTTTAAATGTGAATGACATAAAAAGATGGAGGTGAAATATATGCAACATGCCCAATAGTAAAAAAGCATTCAACCTCAACCTATTAAATGCCTAAGTTTCAGCAGGGGTTGCTGTTTGTTTGGTGTGCTTGTGTTGTGTAAGCAAATTTTTCCCTAGGAAAATTTCTTAATAAAATGATATTTTTCATTTTCAATTCATAGGGTTCGATATTATAATTATGAATTATATACTCAAACTACATTTTTATAAATGTATATAAAAACTACATATTGTTTTAAATGTGAATGACATAAAAAGATGGAGGTGAAATATATGCAACATGCCCAATAGTAAAAAAACATTCAACCTCAACCTATTAAATGCCTAAGTTTCAGCAGGGGTTGCTGTTTGTTTGGTGTGCTTGTGTTGTGTATGTGTTTTGGAACAGCAAATTTTTTCCCTAGGAAAAAATTTGCTGTTCTTAATGTTCGATGTTTTCAATTTTCAATTCATAGGGTTCGATATTAGAACACTCGACATTTTGAATGTTCGTTGGTCTAATATAGACCCATGTAGCTGAATATAATAAGGCTTTTTATCTCTATTAACTTGTTTCTTGGCTTGGTTTTGTAGCTGTCTGAATAGTTGCTAATTTTTGTCATTTGCATGCTTTTTTGCCAGTTAATTCATGCTTTGTCTCAGTCTTTCATAAGGAGTTTATATTGGTTGGTGAGCCATGGGGTATGGCTGTTTTTAATTATTTTTGTACACTGTGTTGGCTAAGGTGTTAAGAATATTTAGAAATTATATACTGAAGTATTCAACTGTATCATTTAATTTAAAGGGAGTTTGTTTAGGATGGACCAATTAACTGCCTTCAGAGATTCAATGAAAGACTCCTTGGAAAATATAGAGAGATTATGGGTAGTTTTCAACTTCTGTTCCTTTGTTAGTTATGTAATACTGCTGTGGGTATAAGCTGACAGGTGATCACTTAGTGTATAAGGGAGGGTACATCAGGAGATAGATTGTTGGGAGTTATTTTTGCCATGTCATGCTGTTGATCACTGAATTTGCAGATAAAGACAGCTAGTCAATGTATGCATCACCCAGGAGAATAATTTAATGTGTGATTTTATCTGGTATCCAGGGCAGTAGGTTTTCAATTATTAGAATGCTCAGTCCTGGGGGATGTATAGCACAGCAATGCATATGCTCTTGGCTCTATTAAGTTTTAGGAATGAAATTAGAATTTCTGCTTTTCAAAAAGTTGGGATTGTGCCTGAATAGCAAATTACTATGAGCATATTTGGAAAATTTATAGCTATTCCACTTGCTTTTTTATGTTTTCTATCAAGCCTCATGATATTATAAGTAAGGGGTAGTATTTCAGCATCTTTAATTTCAGGCTTTAGGCCGGTCTCAGTTGTGGCTAGGATGTCTGAGTTGTGTTGGGTCATCCATGCACAAAATACTGTGATTTTGTTGCATATGCTTCTGATATTTAGAGTGACTATTTTTAAACTTTTAGGGTGCAATTTGTGGTTTGGAGTTTGACTGGGACCTGGGTTAGGGTGGGTGCCACCACACACTTGTGTTGTGGAAAAAGGTTAGTTTATTATGGCATTTTTAGCAGAGATGGGTAGAAGCATTACCTTTACATTGGGACTGATATTTTTTAGTATTCTGGGGTTACAACAGTGGAATGGAGTTATGGGAAATAAGCTTAAAGAGGTTTTTGAGTAGCTAGTGGGAAGACTGTTGACAGATGAGGATGAAGTAATGGCTGAGGTGTGCTCATTTATTACTAGTACTGGTAGTGATGTTAGGAATGAGTGTTAGGAATGAGGAAGAGGAGGAGGAAGATGAATAAGGTAATACAAAGAAGGAATTAGCATGGTTAGTGCTGTAAAACTCTTTCAGTATGGTGAGGTGATGAGCAGTGATAATAGTGTGGAGAACATGTAGGTTCTGATGGGGAGGACACAGAGTGAGATTTGAGAAGGAATGTAGAACAGAAGTGGGTGGAGAAGGTATAAGGAGAACAGTTTGTGATTGCATGGTAAGTTAGATACAGAATAGGAGGGTGAATAGCAGAGGTGGAGTAAGTGAGGTATAAGTGTAGATGTAGTGGGGGTGGTGGGAATTTGGGGTTTGGGTAGAGGAGCAGAGTAAAGCCTGAGTGCAGTGAGGGCTGAACAGAGTGGGAAGGTCCATGCTGGAGTACATACCAGGAAAACTATCTGTAAAACTGCAGCAAAACAGGGGGTAAGCCAAACCTAAAGACACCAAGACAAGCTGGTAAATTGCTGTTAACATACACCTACATTAACTGCAAAAGGCAGTATTGCATGACTTTGGTTTGAAATAATGATATAGTAGTTGGAAAACAATCAGGTACTTCAATGGAATGTGGTTACAACCCCCCTCCCCATATGGTTTACTACCAAAAACAAATCAGTGAGGTAGAATGTCTATGGACACACAGACGAGGTATTTGAACTCTATAAATACTTAACATGAGCCACAGCATTTAATTTTATGATAATGGGCTTTTTTTGCCTTTCTAGAGATGTATTACACTGCTAGAGTAAAATATGCTAAAGTGTTAATTTTGCTTCATCTTCAGCAGTAAAAGGCTTGTGGGTGGGGGTGGGGTGTCCCTCCAGCAGATTCAACGCTACAATACAAAATACACTAATGTATAAATGAGGAAAACAAGTAAGTTTAATTCTAGTCTTGGAAATTGCCTTACATAAATTTTAACTGAAGGCATTGTTTCTTTTGAACTTTTACAATTGGAGGTGAAATTCAACTATACAAGTTCCTTAGGTAGTGAGATTATGTTAACTTTCAGCAGCAGTTGCCAGACTTAGTGTGTGCTTGGTATAACAGATTTTAACTGAGGGTATTGTTTCATTTTAACTTTTGCAGTAAGTTATAACTTAACATACCCAATGAACAGGCACTGCACAGAAGATAAATAAATAAATAAAGCTAATGCTGCTCTGTGACTCAGCTTAACAACTAAGTGCATATACATGAGAGAGATCAGGCTTGGAAAAACTGGATTCAATTGAAAATGCAACAAACCTCCCGGTAATTTAAATAACTTCATAACCTCACCAAGTCAAAAGTTGAGGCCAACAAAAATGTTACTATGTAAACATACAAGAAACTCATCAAAACAAGCCAAACCTTTTTTGGCCATCCATTAACGGGTCTATATTACAGTCGAAGTTCCGTAACTTCGAATGACATATGTACGAACACATATGTCCGAAGTTACGGAACTTCGAGTACGCATAAAATAATAAAAAAAAAAAAAAAAAAAAAAAAAAAAAAGGAAAAAGAAAATAAAAGGGTATATGCAGGAGGGCAAGCTCCCTGCACGCCTCCCCCCCCCACTCTTTAAATATACAAGCTCTGAGGTCATGCTCCAGTGCAATAAAGGAAATTTTATTTTCTTTTTCCTTTTTTTTTTTTTTTTTTTTTATGTTTTTATACATAGTCGAAGTTCCATAACTTCGGACATATGTATTCGTACATGTGGTAATCGAAGTTACGGAACTTCAACTATGTAATATAGACCCCTCCATTAACCACCTCCTACACGCAGTTGAAAAAAGACCAACCTAATCTTTCCCTTCACTCTCCACCCTTCAAGTTTAACTCGCATTTTAATACAGTAGCTGCAACACTTAATTCTTCACACAGCCATGACAATTAGCAAGAGTCTAACATTCCCTCTTCCACCTTCTCACCAAAACTTTCCTAATATCATTAAAAATACCTCCAAAATCTAAAAATTCATAATCTTAGCTGCTAATAACCTACCATCTGAATACCTTAAAATAGTAGCTGACAACATAGCTTACCCTGTATCAATACTAGTAATAAATAGATCTATTCAAAAATCCTTTGTTCAGCTACTTCATTAAAAATCTTACATCCTCCCACTATATAAACATGTTAACTCCATGGGCCTTTCAAACTACAGCCAAATTGCAATTCTACCCTAATGCAGAAGCTTAAAATGTGTCTCCACATAGAACTCCTCCGGCATCTCCTTGATCAACAGCTTCTTAACTAGCACAAAACAGAGCTTTTGTCCCAGTCATAACACTACTGCTGCTCTACTTAGTTTTATCAACTCCATTAATCAGCTAAGAAACTCTAGAAAACTGGTCTGATCTCTGTTTCACAACTTATAACAGCTTTTGATACTGACCCACCATAAACTACTATTACAATTTTCCTCACTTAGACTCTCTAACTCCATTCTTAAGTGGTTCAAGAGGTGTCTGGTTGATAGATCTCATTCTTTTAAATGGAAAAATATAGAGTCATCTTTTCTACAAGTTCCTGTTTGGGTGCCTCCGTGATCTATCCTGGACACCCTATTTTGTAATGACTTAATTAATGACCTGGATACCACAACCAAGCATTCCACCCTAATCCAACATGCAGACGATTCTATTCTTTTATGTTCTGCACAAAATCCAGCCCAGTTTCAGCATATAACTCAAGAATCATTTGCTTCAGATGAATCATGGCTTTTAGCTTCTTTTAAGCCCCAATTAAAAAAAATAGCTTTACTTTTCCTAAGTCCTATAATCAGGATAAATCTAACTTTAATGTTATCTCGGCAAACAAAACAAAAATCTAGGTGGTCCTACAAACACAATTACTAAAGGTTACCATAAACAATAACTTTATATATGACTTTCACACACAGCAACATAAAAAGACCTATCAAAAGCTTAGAACTTTACAAAGCCAAACATTTCCTCATTCACATTCATCAATAAAAATCTTAGCTGCTACTTATCTCCCACCATCACTGCTTCATGCCTCTCCAGTTTTAACAAATCTTCAAAACAAAGGTAACCATACTGATGTCACTGAGACCTGAAGCCAGTATAAACAGGAATTTGGAAGAATCACTTCCTAAGACGTGTAGAAAATACTTTTATTAATTGAACGCTTTCATCCAGGATAAGATATCCAGACTTCTTCAAAACATTCATGATTTTGCAATGTGAATAGTGACTGAATTATTTGCCCAATGGCATACTGAAGAAAGTCTGTTTCTCACTAGTTTAATCCAATTTTGGGGATGAACCAATGAGAGTGGGGAAAGTTGTGCATTTTCAAAACATCCAGAAATCCAAACTTAAATAATGTTACAACACAATACTAAAAATTTCAGGCTGCCAGCCTTATGGAAAGTGACATTGTATAGCTCTTAAACAGTCAAATTGGGTAGAAGTACATACCAAGTGTTTTCCCAATTAATAGTAACCCACAATATTGTGCACATCACAAAATGCCCAGCCCTGACAAAATTACTTAATCATTATTCATCACCTAGACTACTAAACTCAAACAAACTTATCACAGACAAATTTCTCACAACATAGCCAGACAAACTACATCTCAACAACTTGGAACTCATTTCTCTTACAGTTCAGCTAATTAGTAACCTTTTCATAAAAAATGAACTACTGTTTCACTCACTCACTAGGACTTCTGTAAAATTCTTTGGAAGTCTACCTTTCCCTGCCTTAACCACTATTAATTCCTTTCTCTGCACACAGGTATGCAACAAAATTTTATAAATGTTACTGTGCAGCTTAAATTTATATGTGGTATGTTCCCTGCTCATTTCATCATAATCTCAATACACACATTTTTGCATACTCATGTTTCATTTTATTATATATTACTTGTGAATTGCATCACCTGCAACTTTATATATATGTGTGTGTGTGTGTGTGTGTGTGTATATATATATATATATATATATATATATATATATATATATATATATATATATATATATATATATATATATATATATATATATAGATATACATACACATGCGCACACACACACACACACACATATATATGTATATATATCTGTATATCACACACACAGATATATATATATATATATATATATATGTGTGTGCGTGTGTGTGTGTGAGTAATTGAGATGATTCTTGCTATCAAAACTGTTTATACCACTATTTGCATCTCTAATTGTTACTTTATGATTTAAATTCTCTTAATTATTAATCTACAGCAATCCCCTTTTTCTTATTTTGCATATGTGGTGAGGGTGTCACATCAACCGTGACCATCACCTAGAACTAATGTTCATACTGCCAGGTATCTCTGTTTTTTTGCTTCTTATGCCATTATGTTAGTGATGTTTTTTAATTATTTTTAACTATTAATCTTTTCATACTCAACTAATAAGAGTTTTCCCTGAGCTTCCACTGAAGTGTTTTTTTTTTGTTGCATAGACTTATTAAAAGTAAAAAAACAAACCCAATCACTAAATCAATCATGCAATAAATAAAATAAATATTTATTTATTTACTTATTTAAAGCACTAAGGTGGCAATGGTGCTACAAAATTAACTCAATGCAAACTGATAACTTGAGTACCAACATCTCTGGCTCACTTGAAGCTCTACTTATCATATATGCTATGAAGCATGGTAGCTAATCTCTGAAATACACTCCTTTGTTGTCACTGTGGGAGCTAATTTGTCTGAGAAACACTGTAATGTGGAATAACTTCCCCCTACCACAAGTTACAACTGTCTCATTCTTTTTTCTCAATAAGGCAAAATTCCTTTTATTAGAATATGTTAAATGGGTGGATGTACTGGTCAGTGAACCTTTGGTGCAATGACCTGCATTACAAACAAAACTGACATCATGCAAGGCAATATAGTACTGACTGTGTAAGAATTACATGACAGTGAGCAATTCCACCTTCATATGTTCCAAGAAATGTACATTACTGTCCAGAGAAGCTAATAAGGATAACAACAGTAAACATAGCATGACATAGAGCTCTGATTTATTATAAAAGAAGACAGACTGTGGTCTTGAATGGATTTTTAAAAGCCCTGGTTTGCAAATGGTTCTGCACATAACTAGTCTGCTTAGCAGTGCTGTTTTGCAGGAATGAGGCTGCCATAAATTTGTCACAATTGCAAGGATAACATTTGTTACAGTCTAGATTGCAAACAGACTAAATTTAATCATCATCAGCTTTATAACTTCTGATAATTCTACACATAAACAAGATACAATAGTGCATTTTGATGCATATTTTTGTGATAGACTAGCCAGCAGCCTTTACCCCCCCCTTCTTCACTGCTTGCTCTCCTAGCTCTTCCCTTCATTTCAACACCCTTCTCTGCTGCTTCTGTTCTCCCTCTACCTCTGACTACCTTCCAATTACTTTTCCCTCTCCTCCTTATCTTCCCTTCTACAGCCATCTAACTCCCCTTCCTCTGTTCTCTTCCTCTCTGCTGTCCTGGACTCCCAGTCATCCTTTGCTACATACTCAGCCTTCCTCTATTCCCTTTCTGAAGCCTTTTTCTTTCTCCCTCTGTCTTCTCCTTTGCAGCTACCCTACCCCTAACCCCTTTTCTCCACACCTCTCTCACACTCCTCCTCTCTCCTTCACTTACCTCTCCCATTTTTTATATTCTTTGCTAAACTTACCTTCTGACTACTCACACTTTCCTGATTGTCTTCCTCAATTTCTCCTCCTCTGGCTCTTCCCGCTCCGTTTGCTCTTCGGGCTCACTCCGCTCCCCTACCCTGCCCCCAAATTTCACCCGCCCCCAGCACCTCTACATTTATATCTCACCTACTCCTCCCTCTAATTATTTCAACCAATCTCAGTCTTACCCCCACACTCTCTATCCCCACCTCAATTAACCAAATTCCTATCCCTTCCTCTTAAATCCCTGCCCACTCATTCTCCTCCCTTTTTCTCTCTGCACCTAACCTCACACTCTCCTCTCCTAACTTTATATCTCCTTCCTCTCCATTACCTTCTCTCCTCTACCACTCATGTTTCCTTTCTTATTACTCCCTTCTTCACCTCACCGATTTAAAACATGCCCTCCCAAATTCTCTATTCCCTCAGACTCCCTTTCTCTCTTCTCATTGTCCTTATTCCTCTCCACCAGGCTACTTCATACTGCTTTCAAACTCACCCATACCTACCTATTAATTATACAACCACTCTTACTCCCCCCACATCCTCTCCTACTCTCTCACTTCCACCTCATTTCCCCCTCCCTTATCACAATAAACCTTCTACACCTCTTCCATCCTAAAAAACTCTCCTCCTCATCAAAAAGCTTCTGCCTTACATTTCCACTAACCTAGAACTTCCTCCTATCCCCCAAACTTAAAAGACAAAAAGTTATCTCATGTAATTTTCTAGCCTTATCTGGGGACATTCACCCAAACCCTGGCCCCTGCCTCAGCTCAAACAACTCATTCCCTCCTTCACCCTACTCCCTCACTTTAAATAAGCCTCTCCCTTCTCCCCCTCCTTCTTCTCACATCCCCTCTCTTAGCTCCCTTAAGGTCTTCACTATCAATGCCCAGAGCCTTAACAACAAAATTCACTATGCTCATGCATGGATTAATCACAACCAACCTGACATCTTAGCCATCTCTGAAACCTGGCTAAAACCCCATATCTCTGACTCTGAAATCTTACCTCCAGGTTTCAACATCCTCAGAAATGACCATTTAAATAAAAAAGGTGGAGGCTCTGCCCTAATCTACTCTAACCTGCTCTCCATAATCCCCCTGCAAATCCCAGTCCCCCTATTCAAAAACACTGAAATTACCGCAGGTCTGCTCCAACTCAATAAACATAAAAATATCTGCTTCATCTCCCTATACATCTCCCCAGGCGATAACATCTCTACCCTTGAGAATATTCTCCACTGGGCCTCATCTGAAATAAAATATGAAACATTTATTCTAGCTATCAACCTCTTCAACTTCTCCCAAGTAATCCATTCTACCACCAGACCTAACAAAAAACACCCCCCAGTATCCATCATAGATTGGATCTTAGTTTCCCATCCTAATAAAATCTCTCTGTGGAACTATCCCTGACACATTTAGTGACCATCTCCCTGCCTTTATTCATCGCTCAGCTAACCCCTCACAATACCAGCATCATTACATCCAAACTCGCAACCTTAGTAATTTCAACCCCTCTACTTTCTCCAACATCCTCAAACAAATTAATTGGCAAAGCCTTCACACTCTCTCCCTTGATGACGCCATTGAACATTTTAACTCCATCTTCCTAAACACCCTTAACTCCCTAGCCCCCCCCCCTAAGAAACAAATGATTCAAAGCCAATTCTGCTCCTTGGCTAACCAAAGAAACTAAACACACTATGCAACTCAGAGATAAATCCTGAAAGCTCTATCAGAAAAGCAAAATGTCTTCCACTTTGCTCCAATATACCCAACTTCGCAACCAAGTAAAAAACTAATCACCTGGGATAAAAAAACTATTACAACAAACTTCAGTCCAATAATAATAACCCAAAACAATTCTGGAAATTCATTAACTATCTTCTCCATCCTGGCTCAAGAAATAACCCCTGCCCTGACCCTAGTTTAACAGACAATGAACTGAGCTCTCTCTTCAACTCCTTCACAGATTCTATAGCCAAGCTAACCAATACTTTCCCTGACATCAATCCTTCCACCTTCCTCAGTTCTTCTAATGACTGTCACCCTAATTTCCAACTCAAATCAGTTTCCACAACATGTATAAAAAAGCTCTTATCCAAACTACAGCCTTGTTCTAATACCCCCGACAACATTCCTTCCTCCTTCCTCAAATGCGCAGCCGAAGGAATTGCTCTCCCAATTAGCATCCTGATTAACCGATCATTAAAAGAGCTCTGCCTACATTCTACCACTTCATAAAGGAGGTAAAAACAACTCCATTTCTAATTTCTGCCCCATAGCCCTCCTCTCTCCAATTTCTAAAATTTTAGAGAAATGCGTCCACTCCCAACTTTTACCCTACTTAACTCAGAATCAGTTACTTACACCCACCCAACATGGGTCCGTCCCGGTCACAGCACTATAACTGCCCTACTTTCCTTCTTAGAAACAGTTAATCAAGCCCAAAATTCCAGACTTCTTGTATCCACAGTTCTTCTAGATCTGTCTAAAGCCTTTGACACCATCTCCCATACACACCTTCTCTTCCATCTCTCCAACCTTAATCTCTCCACTAATACTCTATCCTGGTTCTCCAGTTACCTCTCTGACAGATCTCAGGCTGTCAGATGGAAGAACTCTACCTCCACCTTTTTACCCACCCCTACTGGAGTCCCTCAGGGATCCATCCTTGGTCCCATACTTTTCAACATCTTCATAAACAACCTTCACTCGGCTCTCCCCAATACTCCGGGCATCCAATACGCCAATGACTCTACCTTAGTCTGTACTGCCCCTAACTTTTCTGAACATCTCACTAAAACACAAACAGCTTTTTCTACTACTGAAAACTGGATGCACCAAAACCATCTCTCCCTCAATTCCAATAAATTGAAAATACTAATATTTCTCCCTACCAAGGTATCTTCCTTTGACAAAAACATTTTCAAGATTCTCAGCCAAACCAACACCCCTATAGAAGTGGTCCCCTCGGCTAAACTCCTTGGCATAACCATTGATGAACACCTCAAATTCGACCTCCACATACAACAAAACATAAAAAAACCCACCAAACATTAGGTATGCTCTACAGGAATAACCTATTTCTCTCAAAATACTCTAGGCAAACCTTTGCTACCTCCTACCTCCTTCCCTCTCTACTTTACGGTGCCCCTCTTCTAACTAATCTGTCTGCCTCCCTTACCTCTAAACTTGAAACTTGCTATAATAAAATCTCTAAATTCGCCACTAATTCCAAAACCTCAACTCACCACTGCCTCTCCCTTCAATCTCTGAAATGGTTAGAACTTCCCAACCACCTTGATTATCTACTACTACTAACTACCACTCACAAATTAATATACTACCCAGAAAAATGCCCTGCCTTATCCAACATCCTTCCCCCTTACATCCCTAACCAATCCTTATGATCTGAACACCAAAATCTAATCTCCATTCCCAGACCCAAACATCCCACCGGCCAGCTACTACTTTCCTTCTCTCTAGGTAGAAAATGGAACTCTCTCCCTCCTTCTCTTAGGACCATACCTAAACACAGAATACTTCAAATCCCAACTTTTCTTACACCTTTCTTCTAAATGGAAATATTCCTGCTTTCACCCTACATAATTCCAAGGTTTTTCTACTCTAAGCCTCTCTACTCTAGAACCCTTCTGCTTTCTAATTTCAGCTAATGGTTTTGCTGACTCTCACCTGACTGCAAGATGAAAATATTGCAAAAAAAAAATAAAAATGTTTATACCTTTTGTTATCTAGCTTTCTCAGTACTGTGTTACTTTCCTCTGTAAATTTCCTTTGCTGTATCCTAATTATGTATACTTGCTGTGTGACTTTCTGTTTCTATTATCCTATTGCAGTGTTTTAATTTTGAACTCTTGTATTGTATCCATGATTGTAAATTGTAAATTTTTCTCAGTGGAAACCCTGGCTTGAAAATACCACCCTTTCTTTCTGTGGCATCCTACAGATTTTGTTCCTGTATATATTTGAATGGAAGGAAAAAGTGACATTGCAGTGTTTTAATTTTGAACTCTTGCTGTGTGCACATTCTATTGTAAATTCTCTTGTATTATATCCATGATTGTAAATTGTAAATTTATCTCTTGTATTGTATCCTGGTTGTACTTCCTTGGAGCTTTTCTCCCCGGGCCTCCACTGAAAATGGGTACTTCTTGGCCCAGTGGACTTCCCCGGTAATCAAACTGAAATAAATAAATAAATATTTTTTCCTAGTTCCCGTTAACAATGGACTTCTAACTAAGAAAAATAAGCACCTTTACCAAAAATATCAGTTACTCAGCACCAAAGCTCTCCAGTATTACCTTTTAGATCTGGGGTAGATAGGTCACTTTATTGCCTGGGACCAACACTATATACACTTGGCTTTGGTTGGGGTTGCACATTCCCATTTGGATGGGCCCTCACTTCAAGCTACAAATATAGCAGGGGTTTAAGCTGCAAATCTGAGACTATCAAATAATTCTTCACAGCTACAATATGTGGAATTAAAAGTGGAGTGTGAGAAAGTAATCGTTAAACCTTGGCTGTTAAAGGCAAAATTCAAGGACTGGGAAACTGACTCAAAATATTTATGCTTAGAGTCATTCACAATCTCCTAGCATCCACTTCTCTCAGTTAAGATAAAGTAACCCACCAAAAAATTATTGTCCAGTAGCCACCACGACCATCTAATAACTGTTTTTGTAGTAGCTGGTATAATTTACTCAGCTCCTAAGAAACACTGATAATGATTATGTTTTTTTTTTTACCATCTCCAAGGCAGCTATTAGTTAATAGGTATGCAAATGCACTTTAAGGTTATAGAATGTGTAATACACCGTATGCATCAAGATCTGAAAACAACATACTACTTGAAGGTCTAAAAGAGATGTTATATAATGAAATTTAAGAGCTTGCAAAGATATAGAATTTTTCTTCATATTTTAAAGTCCTCTAGTTTAAAAGTGCCTTTGCAGTATCAGTCAGTTGAAAAAATTTCCAGAATTTCCTCTTACCTAACCTATATTTATCTGTAAAATAGTATACATTATCACAGCTCTCGGTGCCTGACAACTGCTGCAGTTCTGCCAGGATAGCTATCATCTTTGCTCTTCTAATTTGACAACTAATCTGGCAATACAGAATTCTGTAGTTTGAATTGGCTAAGTAATAAGTTGGAAGTTACCAATTTGTATCCCAAGCAGAGTACCTTCTTAAAACAAACTTAGCCTCTATTTTACATTAGGAAGGTTTGTGGTCTACACAGGTTACTGCAGCTGCTCAGAGTCTAGAGTTCTTAGCCAGAAGTCTGGAATGCATCTGACCAGAAATACAAGGCAGCCACTGAAATATTCTAAAAATAAGTATAATTTAAATCTGCATTGCACTTTGTGAACTGTATTTTATGGAACTGCTACTTTATTTTTACTGTTTTTTTTTTTTTTTGCTGCTGTGACTGTTTAATTCTGCACTTTGTAACTTCACTACTTTTGCCTTAAATTAGCGTAGGCTAGATTCAGGCTTGCTGAATCTAGACTGTTTGATATCACTTGAGCATTAAAACCAGCCATCTTACATTAAGAGGGCCTCCCTGGACCCTTCTGGCAGAAGTGTGTAGCTCAAGACCCATCTGAGTTGGGAACTGTTGGAATAAGGCTCTGTGTGGGGCTTTTCTGTTGGTAGCTTGTTTGAAAAATGTTTAAATTCACTTGTATTTAAGCCTTGTGTTTGTGCATAGCTGTGCATTGAGCAATGGGGATTAGAGGTGCCCTGTATAGATGCAAACACCTAGATACAACTTTTTCTCTAGAGAACAGGGAGTTTAACCCTACCAGAGTCCCTTGCTGCACTGCAGGCAACTCAGCTGTGCACTGCGGGCAACTCAGCTGCTCACTGAGCAGCACTGCCATACATTCTAATCCCTAATCCTCAATAGAACAAGTTCCCTTGTTAACCCTAGAGCAAAAGCTGATCTAACTTACCCATCCCCCTAAAACTATTTATGGTTTAACCTACTACAATGAACAGTCAGTTTCCCAACATTTCTCAAACAACCTGATTGACATGGGCATCCTGAGACAATGTAATAATTGCCTCAAGTATACTGGCAACCATTTGCTCCCACAGCAAACAAGTACAGTATGTGACAGATGTAACTACACTATGAAACTGGAATCAATCATTTCACATAACAATAAACAAGACATCAAACAAACTGCCAAGTACACACACACCTCTCCTCTCACACAAGATAAAGTCATGACACACAAACCCACATACGTGGAGGTACTCTCTAAGAGCCTACCAAAAGACTAGAGATGTCCCACGTGCAAACAACTCACACATACCAGAGCATGACCAAAATCTACTACACAACACCACACATGCCAATGTCTCAGCGAATAAGCCCCTAAGGCAGAACACCTTAGAACCAAATGTCCTGCTCCTAGATTTCATAGAGAGACACACAGGTGTGGCTCTCACCAGGCTGGATAAGTAAAAGGTCACGATCAGCTGCCTGTCAGGTGTCAGGATTCATCAACTCATGCATGCACTCAAGTTATTCAACAACAATTACTGTTATGATTCAGTCATAGTACCTTTTGGGGTTAGTAACGTGAATTGTACCTCCCTGGACTGTATGAAGAGAGACGTGACTGAACTCTCAGATTATGTGGCCCAGGCAGGTATGTCCCTAACCCTAAGCAGCATTCTATCTTCACCCAGGATGATGCCACAACATAAAAAAAAAGTATTGACTTCAACAATTGGCTTAGCTTTTGGTGTCAGTCCAGGGGGATCCAGTATCTGTCAGCCTAGGAAGACATGGCCAACAGACCACCCTGGTTTGCCAGAGATGGTCTGCACCTGCCTCCTCTAGGCTCTTGAATAGTGGCAAAGACACTTGCTTCCTCCATAGTGTCTTTTATGCAATGCCAAAACAACAAAACTTCAGATGTAAAAACAAATCCACTACAGACAAACTTAAGGTTATTGCTGCTTAATGCTAAGAGTCTAAACAGGAAACTGCACTCCCTGGAAACTCTCCTCACCTTGGAAGATGCCTATGTCTGTGCAGTCGCCCAGACTTGGTTCAAGGCCACAGAGAACAGACCACTCCAGCTGTGTAAAGCTAAAACACCTTCTGCATGTTCAGACCTCAAAATGAGCATGAAAGAACCAAAAGTGTAGGTGTATCCAGCTTCATTAAATCCAAATACACCTCAAGTCCGGTTAAACAGAACAACTCTCTTGAGATACTCCAGGTCCAAATAACTATAGATAAACATGCTACCACATCATTGCTAGCTACAGGTCCCCCACCATGAACCACGAGAAGCAAGTCCTACATGGACTTGCTTGAACCACTCACTATACAGCCATACACATTGGTCATGTGAGATTCCAACTATCCTTCTATCAAGTGGGTGACATACATGAGCATTAGCTCGATCACCCTGATGTTCCTGGACTTTAATACAAACGCTCAGGAAAAGTTAGTCTGCACCCCATTAAGGGGGAGAACATGTTCTGGACTTGGCAATCACCAATATGGGGGGGCACTGCACTACCCCCTTTTCTCTGCCCTCCCTAGTAAGGTCAAACCATAAATCTGTCTTGTTGAAACTATTAGACCTGACATCTCCACGGGAGCAATGAAAATGAGAAACTTCTCCAAAACTATAGCCTACTAAGTTATGGTTTGAAAAGTTTTAACCCCCCTGCTAACACAGCCAACAATAACTCCTATGGACAAGAGTACACAAATGGCCAATATAACCACTTAAACAACTGTGACTCTGTTGTACCAGACAGGATCAAAACCATATCCTCCTGTAAAAACAAGCCTCCCTGGTGGACCTCGATTATAAACAGGTTATATAACACAAAGATAAACTTGATAATTAAGAACAAGAAGGAACTTAGTCAGCAGAGAAAGAATACCCTCCACAGCTTGAAGAAGCAAATCAGATACCTGGTAAAGTCCTCTAAAGCTAGTTATGAGATTAAATTAGCTTTCATACCTAAAGACTGTCATAAGGCATTCTTTAGCCATGTCTGAAATGTAAGAGAGATATGTGCCAAACTCAAGTGGATGGTACCACTCACACTGACCCTGAGGAAATTGCCAACCTTTTAGCTGACAGACTTGGTACAAACTTCACCCCCCTGTCCCACCAGCCAAACCTCAAAGCATACCAACACCTGTACTCCCCCCAATATCTCCAATGAGCAGGTCATATCCATGCTCTCCAAGGCCAAAAACACAGCCCCTATGGATCCAGATAACATTCCAGGCTGCTTATTAAAAAACTTAAACATAATTTAGTGTATCCACTTGGCACTCTCTTTAACAATAACTTGAGCACTGGCTTTGTTCCAGCAAAGTGGAGAACAGCAACTGTAAACCCCCTTGCATAAACAGGGGTCCATCCACCGACCCTGGGAACTACAGACCCATAAGCCTAACCAGCCTTATCTGTCAGGTCATGTAAAGACTCATCATGGACATTATCAACAAGGACATGGGCAACCTTCAAACTCTCAATCTGACCCAGTTTGGCTTTGTTAAGGGTAGATCATACTTACTAAACCAGTGAACTTCTTCCAGATGGTCACTAAAGCCCTGGATTAAGGCAAAGCAGTACATACAACCTATCTGGACTTTGCCAAGGCTTTTGACACAATCCCTCACTCAGGTATCATTCAGAAACTCTACCAGCTGGGGATTGACCCATGTGTCACTAGATGGGTAGCCATCTGGCTCACAGCTCACCGAACCTATACTGTCAAAGTTGGGGATTTCACCTCCACCAGTAGAACAGTTACCAGCTGGGTACAGCTGGGTTCCCTACTGTTTGGAATCTGTTTCTCGGAAGTCCATGTGAAAGTAGATGACCTGTGGCTTACCAGATGACTGCAAACTGGCAGGGATCATCGTGTCCCATAAACATATTAGGATATTACAGGAGGAGGACAATACAGACAAATGATTGGTGCCAAAGTTGTGGTCTAAAATGAAATGCAATAAAGTGCGTTATTGATCCCTTTAGCAATGAGGTAGCCCCTGCAAATTACAATATAGGCAGCACTCCCAAAACCTTGAACCTCAGTGGTGCGTGACTTGGAAACACAAGTTGATTGCAGTCTAAACTTTGGTCACTTTGTGTCCACAGTGGTAAGGAAAACCTTTTATGTTGCACACCTTATAAGGACATCACATTCAAGACCAAGGATGTTATAACTCCTCTGTACTCCACCCTCATCAGACCACTAACAGAGTACACTGCTCCCTTTTGCATGTACCTCACCAGACACATGCAGCAGTTGAAGGGATCAGAGAGGTTTCTGATCAAGAGAATTAAGGGATTCCAAAACATGACCCACATGTAAAGACTGAAAGCCCTGTCACTGTACTCTGTGTCCTACAGGCTGCTGAGAGGCAACATGTGACTGGCCTACAGAGCAGTCTCTGACCCTGCTCTATTGGAAATGCTGCATGTCCGCAAACCAAATGGTAAAAGAGTCACTCGTTCCAGATATCTCAACCTAATCTGTGACTTAAACAAAATATATGATATAACAAAAGATAACAATATAAACAAAATATATGTCTCCTAGAGACTGCCGCTACTCTGGAATAAACTCCCAATTCATGTTAAGCAGAACTGCTCAAGTGCAACCTGGAGAAATGGAAGGGAGACCATAAATTCACCCCTTGGGTGGCACCTATGTCCCTCAAACAGGGGCGGCCAGTGCTGATCATAGAGTCACTCTGCAAACAAGCCATCTAACAATGGTTAATTAGGAAACACTGGTATTACACATGGCTATACTTGGCTATGCTAGGGGCCATTATCCTAGTACCCTCCTATGAGCCTATGAACCTAAGAGAAATGGCCCAAGTGAACCCTTATGTATTTGCCAAATAAGACTCCTAGCATGCAATAGTAAACCGAAAGCAAAATATGTCAATGTACACTCCTTCTACCTTGGACTACAATATATCCCCACAAAGGTAAGTTCTTAATAAATAATGCAGTCAGAAGGCTTGAAAGCACACTTCCAGCTTATAAATGTATAAATAACAATCGTTGGCCAATGTCACTAAGCTTTTATGGATTTACTATGATTAATCATGTCTTGTTCAATTAACATGCAATAAAAACTTCTAATAGTACATAAGATTATATTCTCAAGTAGCAATGTGTCCTCTCAAAACACTCCTAAACAAATGTTTTGTGAGGGTTAAACTCCCCAGCACCTTCTACTGTTGGAGCTCTAACCCTGCACATTCTACTGTAGGAGCTCTGTCCCTACACTCCTGATTTGAGGACTGCAAAATGAGGGTTATTGTTAAGTCACCTTCTGACACACACACCCTCAATACCCAGCTCGCCTAGTAAACCCTGTAGGGTACTAAAATAGATTCAGGCTAAATGCTAACAAGAGTACCATCAACAGTTTTAGAAGACAGCCCCTGTCCTCATACTGTATAGACAATGCACAACTATAAAATGAAAATGTAGTCAGGGGATTAGGAACATGGTTGATAAATCCTTCTCTTTAGCCATCATGTGACAGTTGCTGCCAGGAGATATTTTTATTTAGCCCAGCTAATTCCCAAAAGAATATCAAGGTCTAAAGAGTTAATCACTCCCCTATACTCAGAACTGATCAAGGCAATTATTCAGTGCAATGCTTCCTTTGGGATGCATCTCACTAAATATATTAATTAAAAATACCTCAAAGGTTCTTTACCAAAAAAAATCACATGATTTAAGAGAGGCTGGAAGCTGTTTATTACCCAAGTCTTTTTTCTGGTGGTGGTGGGGAGTTCTTGCCATCTCCCTTACCATACCATTATAGAAACACAGTTGACCCGAACCATCTGTATTTTTACAAGTCCATATTTCACTACTACTAGAACCAGGGACCTAAATGCTCACCAATAGATAAATAAAACACAGTGAAAGAGCAGGTTTATAATCCAGAACCTCTTAACCTTCTGAAATAAACTTTCCCTGCATGTTAAGCAATGTAACTCACTACCTACCTTTAAACCTAACAGGTGACTGGATGGGAATTGACCAATTTACTCCAGGACTGACTGGTAGGGCCTTCTTGGCGGAAGGAAGTGTGGCCTGAAGGGAGAGTATCAGCAACATACCTCTCAAATGTACCAAACTCCTCAGTATTTCCCGGTTTGGGGCTCAAAATAATAGGGTGCCACGAATTCCTGACTGATGCCCTTAAATCAGATTTCATTTTTTATGCTCATGCGCTTATGTCATCACACACCACCAGCCACCCACATTGCCTATTTTACAGGATAGAATGCATGTCTGAAATGTTGGGGTCCTTTTGACTAAGACATTCTATTTATTTTAGTTTTAAATATAATAATGCTGCTTTACAAAAATGCCATCATTTTAATACATATACAGTCACACTTAAGTATATGTTTGGTTAATCGCACTAAATGAATAAAACGCTTTGAAGTTCTGAGTTAAGGTAATTACAATATAAAATACTGTAATTGTACACCACTTACAAGGTTCTTCTGTTCAGACATGGTTTTACACTGAATGGAAACAACTGATTTATATAGACACTGTCGCCCCCTCCCACCCATCTCACACACACACACACACACACACACACACACACACACACACACACACACACACACACACACACGAGATGCATCATTTCATGGCCATTTACAGTCAGTTGTGATTAGCAGTAAGAGTTTACACTAAAGAAATCCGCTGACTACAGTTACAGCTCATAACTATGTGTAAATTACTTAAATACACAACTACGCTGAATTGCTGTATTAGCTAAACTCCCGTTAAGTTATTCATTTGTACTTGTCATGACATTACAAATTGTTTATCTGCAAATTCAACTCCGGATGTGTGTCTACTACCTACGGAAATCACTTCAGCTACTGCTGATAATGGGATGAAAGGTGTGTGTGTGTGTGTGTGTGTGTGTGTGTGTGTGTGTACACGTGTTTTAGAAAACATTTAATTCTGTCAAAAATTATCACCGCACTTGCCAGCAAAGATGAGTGCAGCGTGTCAAGGAGTCTTTAAATGATTAATATAGAGTTGTACACTTTCATTTATAAGGTGTGTTAATATCACTTAAAAACACAGTTGCTTAAGGACTCCAGTCTTTTTTTTTTTACATTCACCAAAAACATAAGCTTTGACAATCCACCAGTTTTGCTTCAAACAGCTCTCACTATCAGATGTTAAAAGGCTGTAACATTGAACATAACGAGAAAGAAAGAAACAATCCACAATCTTGCATGAACTGAAATGATCGGTGCATTAAATATATACAAGTATTTTATTGCTACTTTTTATATCACCAGTTTTTTTTATTAGTTGCATTCATTCACTTGTACAGAATATTGAAGCCAGTGAGTGCAGAGCTGCTGTGGCTTTTCTGTTCACCTTACGTTTGTGTGCAGAGTGACTTTGCTACTGTCTTAAGGCTCCACTTTTGGCATTCACCATGTGCTTTAACTGTAAGACACTGCAAGACATTAAATCAAGGTCCGCTGTGATCACAGAGTCTGAGCCCCTTTTCTCCCTACAAAGGGAAAACCACCCGACAAGTTTGCTGATTAAAAAACACTTTGCACTGACAGGAGAGCAAAGACATGTTGTCCTGCATTTCCGTAGCTTTAACATGTTTAATTTTAAAAGTATAGCTTGATTCCATCTTAGCAGCTCTAACAATCACGTGGATTCTGTCTGCGCATATACTTTCATAGCAAAATTAACTCTGAATAGTATCAAGTTTTTAACAAATGTGACTGCAGACAGCATCAATGCAAGACATTTCAGCAGATTCAATTATCTTCATAGCCACCATTTAAAGGAAAACTCCACTCTATAACTAAAACATCTTTTTTTTCACTCTGTTTCTTGACCTATTTTAACACCTCAAAATCACTCTAAGTGCTTTATTTCTAATTTTAGCTTGTTTTCCACAACATGGCTACCAATGGGGCTTGAAGTATCAACATGATCTTGTTCTCCCTCAACCCTTTCTCTTTCCCATAATGCTTTGTATGACTCATGCCAGACATAAGGAAGTAACTTTGAAATCCCATGCAATTGACATATAAAGGGAGTTGTGAGGGTTACTGTTATTTTCTTTACCTTCTGTAAAAGGACTGCTTCTTTTCTGTCTCTAATCACCCTCATTTATATTTTGCTCAGACCTTGTTTTACACTATACTTAGAAGTTATCTAGCTACAGCCGGAAAAGTGACTAAATTGCAAGCATTTGTTCAGTGTTTTCTTTTGTAGTTCAAGAGGAAATGAGATCCCCCACACAACTGCAGAGGTGTTAAAACTGTCACTGCACTGAGAGACCCTTGCAGAATCAATTCCTCAGAATACAAACAGTTATATGTTCTATAACTATCAATAGCCAATTGGTTGATATGATTAGAAAAATTCATAGCTAAATCTACCCATATACCCAGGTCCTTAAATGAGTCTACAGTTTCAATCACTGTGTGCTGTATTAAATATTCACCTTTCAGTTTATGTCTCCCAAATCTTGTATGCTTAGTTTTTGATATATTTATCAACATATTATATTATTAAACAACACAGACTACATGCAGCATATCACATGCTATTTACGTTTTATAGATGACATCTTTATTCTGTGGGAAGCTGACATCTTGCAGCTTGGAGATTTTATCACTTACCTCAATCAAACAACCCCCTTTCCGAAGTTTACTTCTTCCCATCGCTATACTTCAACCACTTTCTTAGATATGTAGATTTCCAAGGACACCAACAATAACAATTATTTTTTTGATTTAGGATGAGCTAAAGTTCGCTACTTCTACTACCATTATCTGATCTGATTAATATACAGTGATTAACTAGATATATATGGATTGAAAATCTTCTACCCAGTGAAGATTCCTTACACTGGTTTGTTTTTGAACCCACTATACCTATTTAGTGGGCTGTTTAAGACTTCAGGGATATCACAGTGATTACTTGGTTTTTTGTTCCAACTGTAAACTCACAGATCCCACAAGATGCCAATCCTAATTTTAATTAAATACAAATACTCAGAATTAGTGTATGAACATCTCACTACTATTGCTTACAAAAAGCACAAGCCTGCTAATCCACTTTGTCAGAAGTTTAAAAGAAACAGTTTTGTATATTTATGTATATACCACTTCATCTTTAATCTCTGATGTAAAACTAGCATTATTCACCCATCATAGAAAGTCAGCACCATCACTCACCTTGGTGAAGTCTAACATCCTTCCCTCCTAGAGCACCTTAAGGCATTAGCATCTCTCAGTGGAATACACCCTTGAAAAAGTGGTCTACATGCAAATCTTTGACCAAATCCTTTTTCTTCCACATACTTTATTGTGACTGTGAACAGAAGATGATTGACTAAGTTAATAGTTAAACTAACTTAGTTTTTGGTGTCATTTTAGGAGGATACAGTATTTGTCAGTATGGAAGGACATGGTTAACAAACCACTTTGGTTTCCAAAGATGGACTAAATCTGTTCCCTCTAGGTTTTGAAGACTGGCTAAAAGATTGCCCTCTGTTATGGAGTCTTTGTTTTAGGCACTGCCAAACTGACAAACTTTCCAACACAGCAAAATCTGACAAGGAACTCTAAAGGTGTTACTGCTCCATGCCAGGAGTCTAAACAACAAGCTCCGCTTTCTCTAATTGTACCCTATCATGGAGAATACAGATATCTGTGCAGTTACAGAGACATGGCTTGAAGGTGCAGGCAGTATCCCTGTAGTGCAGGGCTTCAGTGCCTTCCACACATTTAGACCAGCAATTATACAGAAAGGGACTAAAGGCTGAATTGTCTCAATCTGCATCAATAACAAGCAGAGCTCTAGGTTGGTTAAACAGGATGATGCACTGGAGTTATTTCATGTTCAAATTATCACAGACAAAGAAAGCCCCATACCAGCAAGCTATAGGTCATCCTTTATGTACCATGAAACCAATAGCTCATACTTAGACACATTGGGGTCACTCACCATTCAACTGAATACCATATACTCATGTGGGACTTTATTCCTCTATAAACCTGGAATTGTACATAACCCGAAATTTGCAGGCACAGAGATACCTAGACTTTGAAATTCAAACACCGTGGACCAGTCCTAGAGGCACAGATATATTTCCTGGTACACAAATATTGGAGAACAGTGCACCTGGTACACAAATATTGGAGAACAGTGCACCCCCTCCCCCACAGGTTATGTCCTCTATGGTAAGGTCAGACCACAAAGCAGTCTCATATGAAATATCAATTCTGTAAATCCAGCAAACCCAGTAGCAATTAGAAACTACTCCAAGGCAAACGACCTTTTATTAAATAACCTGTCACAATTTCAAGCCTCTCTAAACCCAGACAATATAGCAGTATGTGGGGAATTATTCAAGGAATCTCTGTACAGCTGTGTCAGTGATTGCATACAAGCATCTGTGCCTACCAGAATGCCAAAATTAACTAAAAAAAAAACACTGTTGAAACCCAGCATTAAAGAAGTTGTACAACAAAAGTAAAATAGTAATAGCTAAAATTAGGAAGCGTAACACCAAAAAATATAAAAACTCCCTCATCAAACTGATTAGACAACTAAGAGGACTAATTAAGTCCAACAAAGCAAATTGTGAGATAAAGGTATCACCCCATGCCAAGGACAACAATAAGACCTTCTTTAGCTATGTCCAAAACCTCCAAGGCAGTGCACAATAGTGTGCAGAACTGCTGGTAAATGGAGCCATGTTCGTGGATCTGGGAGATGTAGCAAATATCCTGGCAGACAATTTCAGCTCCAACTGCCCCCAGGAAATGCCATCTAACATGACCCCTGCAACTGCCATTTGGGAGCAGATCTGCGATACACTGTCTAAGGCAAAAAGTACAGCTTTGATGGGCCCCAGTAAAATCTCAGGATGTCTTGAAATATGGCCCATCAGGGCCACTGCATCACTATTCAACCATGGCCTCCGCACTTTGTGCGACATAAATGGAAGACTGAAATGGTCATCCCTCTACACAAGGGTGGGCCATTAATGGATCCCTGGAGCTAAAGATACATTAGTCTGACTAGTCTCATATGCAAAGCCATGGAAAGAATTATCATGGAAATGATTCACAATGACATAGTAAACCTTCAAACACTGGACCCAACCCAATTTGGTTTTGTTAAAGGTAGGTCATGCCTACTGGATCTGGTGGACTTACTTGAGAAGGTGACTAAGGCAATGGATGAGGGCAAAGCAATGCATACTGCCTATTGTAACCTAACTAAAGCACTTGATACAATACCCTACTCAGGCATTGTAAACAAACTCCTGGAGTTAGGCATAAACCCCTATGAAACTCACTGGATAGCCATCTGTCTCACAAACAGGACCCTGGAATTTAGGATTGGAGAGACCACCGTCACAAAGAGGATGGTCACCAGTGCAGTCCACAGGGCTCTGTGCTGGGTCTACTCCTCTTTGGCATCTATTTTTCAGAAGTCAAGGCCAATGTGAAGGGGCTCTGGCTTACTAAATTGGCAGATTATTGCAAGTTATGATCACTCTTAGGAACCCCCCCCCCCAAGATTCTAACATCTTACAGGAAAGTATAAAGCAAACAAATGACTGCTGTCAAAGCCACTGAAATGCCAAGAAATGCATAATGGCACCTTTTGGGAAGATGGCCACCCAGGGAAACTACCTCATTCATAAAACATCCACAAAGTAGACAGTAATCAGGGATTTCAGGACTCATGTAGATAGTAACATGGCTTTCAACTAACATGTGTCTAAGGTAGTAAGAATATCCTTCTATTTCACTCAGCTTATACGTAAGGGCATGGGCATCTAGGTCCATGTGACTGTACTCGGCCATCATCAGACCCATAGAGTATAATGCCTCCTTCAATACTTACCTGACCATTCTTGTGCAATGACTGGAATGTCCACAGAGGTTCCTCACAAAAAGAATACTGGGCATAAACACAATGAACTATGTAGAGTGCCTTAAAGCCCTATCTCTATATTGCTTCCTACAAACTGCTGACAGGTGATTTATGCCTGGCATACAAGGTGTCCTTGGCTCCTACTCCAATGGACCATTTGTATATCTGCAAAATGAACAGCACCAGAACTACTAGATCTAAGGATTTAAACTTTATTTGTGCCAAATAGGACATGCTGGAGGGATGTATCTCTGTAATAGGCTTTCCATCCATGTGAAGCAGAGCCCTTCTTTAACTTCATTCAAGTGCAACTTGGACCAGTATATGGGAAATCAGAAATTCACCCCTGATATGATACCTATGCCTCTGATGGACAGAAGCATCTGTTAAATAATGCCATACCTAAAATATAGCCCTTAAAATAATCTCTAAAGCACAATAACTCGTGGGATACATTTGGGTTGCATGGCTAGGCTTATACTGGCCCCAGTGGTCATTAGCTTAGCATACACCTATTAAGCTATTAAGCTATGAACTTATAAACTCCTGATTGTAGCACTGATAAAGATAGCCGTTTGTACTTGTACATAAGTAAGCAGAATGGGTAAGGATGGCGGTTGTTGCCTACAATTCCATTTTATAGCTGGTAATGAGTAAATTCCAATATCGCATTCTACCACAGAATGCACTCCCAGCAAAAGCAAAATTCGCTGACATGGCATGAAAGATTTTTGAAGAAAACAGGAGTTTCATTGAAAATGATTATGCCAACTCTGGGTTTACCAAACCTCGGAACATTTTTTTCTTCCTGTGAGATGTGATGACCTTAAAGCTAACTAATTTTACTAAGAAGGGGTACAGAACTGCAAGCCTCCATATGGGGACAGAAGGAACTTAACCCCCTCTAGCATATAACTTGAGAACTGTAGAAAACCTTGGCGTAATGAAGTCGGACATATTGTCTCCTTAAATAGGCTGTGTCTCTGTCATGTTCTGAGCTTGTGTACAGCACAGTGTTTACTTTTT
The DNA here is from genome assembly GCF_019279795.1 of Protopterus annectens. Classification (NCBI taxonomy): domain Eukaryota; kingdom Metazoa; phylum Chordata; order Ceratodontiformes; family Protopteridae; genus Protopterus; species Protopterus annectens. The sequence continues at coordinate 475,716,184 of NC_056747.1, read as the reverse complement.
AAATGAAGGTGCAGAAACACACTTTCAGATTTTCAGTTGATTTACATCACAAATATGCTTTTACTAATCAAGACAGTTTTTTTTGCCTATGTACTATGCAGAACAAAAATGCACTCATGAAAAGCAACACAATAAACAATCTGAGTTTAAGCTTTTATCATTTGAGGGAATGCTGTCTAGACCGTTTCAAAATCACAGCCCAATAAATCCACATAACATGACAAGTTTTGGAAATCAGGTATGACACTAGTTCAGTTACATCTAATTCATTAAAGTAAACTTCAGTGTTACTGACCTACAACTCACAATCTTAAAACTAGACAAAATGTGTTCTCATACCTCTCAACTGTACCCAATTCACACAGTACCAACAAGTCTGGTGTTTAATTATTTAAAAAAAAAAAAAAAAAAAAAAAAAGAGAGAACAACCCTTAAAATACACAGAAGCGAAACCAGCCTACAACGAAATAATATAATTATAGTTTTGTGATTTTTGAGATATGGAGATATATTTATTCTGTGAATGCCTCCTCCAAGGCATTGCTTAACATCAGTTAAGCCACTAAGAAAATGTGAAAACTGTCAGAAAATGTGCTTCACAGCAGCAGTATCTGAGAAGAAGGACAGGGAGATCACTGAACAAAAACAAGAAAACCTTTTTAAGTATTAGTTCTGTAATTGTACATGTGGGGCTGCATCTTTATAATAAATATTTGAAGAATTGCCTTCACAAGCATTTTCATGAGGCAGTAGTTGGGAACGATTTGATAGCAATTTGGTGCCCTCTAGTGTCTACCTCTTGAACAAAATCTCAAGGAGCAGGTAAGAACTTGCAATTCCAAAATGCTTTCAAAACTTGATGTTTTTAATGTTGAAGTGGTAAAAAAAACTGCTCGGCTTGTCAGATTATCTGATTATGTAAAGAAGATAGACCTTAAATATCATGTTCAAAGGTATTTTTGTTTTTGATTTTTTGCTATAAATCTAGTTTCTTCATTTAACATGTATAGTTTTTTTTTTTTTTTTTTTTTACATCAGTGGATCTATAGTTATGGAATTAAAAGAAAGCTTGTGTTTGTTTTTACTGGATGCTGAGCAACTGCCATGTGGCAGCACCCTTCTGATGATGATGTCATGGGGGCAGTATTTAAGTCGGGAAAACATGAAAGAAGTATTTCAGTCCCACTATGCCAGGGACAGGTAAAGAGATTCTATAACAGTGTATGTTAATCTCTCTGCCTTTTCTAAGGACAGCCAAAATCTGCTTGAGGACTTATTTGGGCCACTTAGTCCTGACAATGTTTCCTGGTGCATCAGCTCCACTTGCATGTCAGTGCAGGTATTTCAAGCTGGGAGTCAGGTCAGACATACATGTAGAGCTGCATGGATATGATGCTGTCCACCACATAATCTTCACTTGCATGGCCACATACTCAAATAGCCATCACACCTGCCTTCTCTCCATTCGAGATGAGGGATAGGTTTGCAGACCACTAGCCCATCAAGGAACTAAATCTGTTTTTACAAATAGAATATTGAAAGCCATCCACACTGGAGTTTGGAGAGTGACTCGTACTATACTGAGCCATGCATGTGCCTTTTCCCAGGCTCTTTCCCCAACTGCTGAAAACTGCAGTACATCTCCATCTGTACATGCGAAGCTGTACTACAGTCTAGCTTCCAATCAAGTACTGCTTGCATTACTTAGTTCCACATACAGCAGAATTTCTGCATTAAATGCAAGAAACAATTTCCATTCAGCACTAATCCAGCTGATGTACAATACACAAATCACAGCCTGTCATTGCTGTGATTCACATATTCCTAATTTTCTTCCTAAAAGTAATCAAACCATGACAGACGGGTCAAGACAACTATTTGTTGTAGTGTTACATCTGTGTTAGTATACTGTATGCCAAGCACTACTATACACTTTACCAAGAATCTTGTTCTGTTACATTTCTCTCTTGCTACTTTTTATTTGCTTATATCTAGTTGTCTGATTGTTTGAGTGATTGATTATGGTGCAGTCTGTGCCACTTTGTGTGCTGAAATCTGCTGTAGACTACAGAAAACATACAGGCTGTTTATCCCATATAATGCATCATCACAATACAGAAACACATGATGCACAATCAAGAAATACTTGACTACCGCTCAATATACAGGAAACGCACTTACATTTATTAATCTTAGTAAATATAGTTCCAGTGATGAAACTACAGTAACAACTGCACATTTCAGAATCACAACCCCCCTTTTACATGACAATATTATTATACTACAAAATGAAAGTTTAAAAAAAAAAAGCTTTGTACATGATCTTAAAGTGACCGGTATTGTGGATGGGGGCATAGTAAAGCTTATAACTAATAAAAGTATGCTATTTTGTGTGAAACTAGAAACTACATGAGACTTTTCTTTAAACTTAATGTTTCCCCATGGCTGGCTTAGGTTTACTTGGCCCTTTGTCTCCATCATCATTATTTGCTGTATGCTGAAGAAGCAGTCAAATATTTAAGAATACTTTAAGTATATACATCAACTAATCTGTATCTGAACAGATATTACCTAGCACATGCATTACTGCCATCTTCTGTTGTTATGAATATAGATGGAAGAGCTTGGCAGCTCCGTGGGATGCACTATGGTATACTGATTAGGTGCAACATGTGGATTAAGCTTCCACAGTCCACGTGACACACATATTATAGACATTTAGATGTTAAGATAATATGAGTGACAGCACACAAAAACATAGTTTGTCTGTTTGTATCTCTTAAGTTGTGGTATTTCTGTTATCATCTGATATAAGTATAAAGTTACTTTTCTAAAAGCCTATTTTGTTCTATTCTAGCTGAAAAAACTATTTTATTCTATTTTGTTATATGTTATCTAAGTAATCATGTACATTAGTCAGACCCCAACTAAAAGGGCAGCAGAGTCACAAATTCCTTAAAAGAACTTAACATATTCTACGCAAAGAATAAATGAATTGATATTAGGAGACAACCATGAGTCGTACGCGAGTCATGGACAATTACAACCACTGATGCATTACACTAAGGATTGTTTCTGAAGTGAAAATAGAAACAATCAAATTGACAGCTGCAAATCAGCAAAGGCTGCATGTAAAATAAAAAAATTCAGAAAACTTTTTTAAAAACAGAATTATGACTTGATGGAGTACACATATAAGGAAAATGCATCGTCAAAAAGTGGACTTTCAAAAGGGCAGGGGTGAAGCCAGAGAGAAGTGGAGTGCATAACAGAGCACCATGGTTACTTTCTAGTCATTAAAGTTGCAAATGAGCTGTTAAACCATGCAGAGGTGGTGACTGACAGACTGAAACGCTGCAAAGCACTGCTGACCATACCTCTCAACTGTCCCCAGTTTTGAATCAAATTTAGATCTATTCCTCCTACAACTGATGACTTTTGGAGAAAAGGTGGTGAATCACACTTAATGACAATAATTTTAGACATTCTTTTACTTCATAAAATGTGTATTAATTCACATTCTCTTATTGTCAATGTCACAAGTTAATAGCACTAATATTTTAAAAGTCTTCATGATTGTCTCTGATTTCTGTATTTGTCCCTAATTTGTTAATACACAGTAATAGCAAACATTGATGATACCTAAACTGAAATAGTATCAAGTTCAAGCAGCTAGGAAGTGAGGGGAAGGATGGGGTAGCAGACAGTAAGTCAGCCGAGGGGCCCCACCAGACCCAAATTGGGCCCAGCAATTGCTAAGGCCAGCCCTGATTATGGTAGCTATTATTTATGTATTAAAGTATTAGATCACAATCAAATAATGGAGATGGACATAAAAGTGACTACATTTGAGGGTCTGTATACCTTGTGTGTGTGTGTTGGCTTACATCTGAATTTCTAAATATTGTATATATGAGATATTGTACCGCACTGACACTCCACCTTTGTGTGTGTGTGTGTGTATATATATATATATATATATATATATATATATATATATATATATATATATATATATATGCAAGTGTGAACACATACATTATTAAATACTTACTTAAATTATAGTTTGGATTTAAAATGCTTCCTCCAATAATTACATATCATACATCTACTTTGAAAAATTAGGAGAGGAATTATTTTACATTAAAAATATAAAAAAAATGTATATACCAATAAAAAAACAAAACAATTTAACAGCCGGCCCCTTTTCTAAGTGCAATAAGGTCCCTCATGGTATCCGGTACGGGGGAATAAAGGGTCTTTTTGGGATTGGGAGGCTGTCTTCTTGCAGCATCAGGCCCCACAACAACCTTAGGTGCTCTAGTTGTCTGTAATGCCTGTCCTTTGGGCATTACAACTTGTGTAATATGGAATAAACAAATGAATTACATATATAATGAGCTACTTCTCAAAAAGGATCTAGGAGTCACTGCTCTTGAATGGGTTTTATTACAATGGTAAACTTTATTAGTTGCACTCTTTTAAGCTCTGAATGGTCCTTGAGAAATACAGAACATTAAAGTCACAAACTGGATAATTACTAGTAAATGTGAGAGATGTAAAAACATTATTTTAAAGGAGGAATCGTGTAGCTTGTCTATAGACTATTGCACTAAACAGTGAACAATGCAAGGTTTTAACATGGCCAATAACCGTTCTGTCTGCAAGCTCATTAACTGAGGAAATTAATTCCCATCTCGGATTATGCTTGACAAGAATTGCTGCTACTTTGCTTAAAGTGGTATTATTACTGAACACATGCCATACTTTTTGTTAATAGATTATTACATTCCTTTTAGGTTTACTTTCTTGCAAAAGGATAACATCGGCCTTTGCAGTGCAGTATTTGTTTTATCAATGAGAATGTTGCCTACATTTTCCCAGCTACATAGGAGTTGTCTGGCATTGATAAAATAAAACACAGTAGAGCCCTGAATCAGATTCTTAGGTATTGGTTGAAGAAAAAATTTGGACCACAAGTAACAAGGAGAAACAATCCACTACGGGTGCAGTTAAGAAAACCAGCCCATAACAACTATTAGCATATTATTAGTAGTAAAGAAATTATTTATTAGCAAATTCCAGAATACCCTCCCACCTAACATAAGCACCACAAACAGATATGAATTCAAGTCTCTACTTGCTAAAAATGGACTAGGTATATAGGCATGCAGTCATGCCATAATGTGACTGATGACATTATAAGGCTAAACCTATCATTACTGCACTGTTGAAGTATAGATGCATTACATGAAGTGCGTTGACAGTTCCGCAAGCCCAGGGAAAAGACAAACATGTTATGCATGTATATGATGTCAGAATACTGCATAACAAGTTTATGTATGGATGTTAATGCTATATTGCTATAGTTTCATATTACAACATGAACAGGCAATCACCGCACAAATAATGTGTGCTCAAGGGAATGTTGGTCTTTAAAAAAAGCAGGCAACCATCACTACATAGCTCAACCCTCCCCTTGCAATTTGATAGTCTCAGCAAGAGTGATTTGCTTATTTTTAAATACATCTCTTATCTTACTAAGCCCAATGGACACAAGTGTCTCTTTTTAAGGGTGATCTGGGAGAAATGTCTGGTTAAGTGACATATCATAGGCAACTGGAGATGGCAGGAATTAAGCGCAATATCCTATGGTTATTGGAAACAGCTCATTAACTGTTTAGATCCTTAATCTTTTGTACGGTCAAGAATTATAGTTTTAACAGAATGTTTCTGTGTGATCAACGTAGAGTCTTGGGTTACATGCATTATCCCTATTGACCACTTACTGTGAGCGAACCCAACATGTGCAGTATAGACTAGGTCAATGTTTGAAGACCCTATGATTTTCTTTACCATGTTTCACTTATAGCTATATTTTTGTAACTGGGCAAGACTTTTTTTTTTTTTTTATCTTAAAACTAATAGATTATAAAAATTCAACCATTCACATAATTGATATATCATAGGAATAAATGGTATTGCAAACATTTTATTCAGATTGGATAATTACAGTTATTGTGCCCATGAACATTTAGTGAGTCACAGAACAGTGTAAACCATACTTACAGATTATTGTAGGTTTGTCTTGATTGTACCGTTATAATGTCATCACTTAGAAAGGCATATTGTCTTATTCCTTGATCCAAGACACTATTAAATAAAGGAATACAAAAGCGCACCTGCTATGTTACTGCTACTGTGCACCCAGATCACACGAAAAACTGATCCCCAAACACCGGCACCAGGTGTAGTACCAATGGGACAATGACTCCTCTACCCATGGGTGGTTGACATTGTTTCAGCTGTACAATTATGTTGTTGTGGGGAAGGAGGGGTCATACACACCCAGCAATTTCACCAGCACGTGGATCATTATTGGGCTGTTAGTCTGACTGCTGCATTATACTGCATGAGGCATAGTGCACTTCAGGGATCTGGGACTATGCAGATACCATGCATAAGGGTGGATGACTGTGAACCACATCTACAGAGTTTATACAGGTGTCACAGGGCTACAACACTGTGATTCACTGAAGCAGAGTGGCACCAACAGCCTTATATTATGCCACACACACAGCATAGTGTATGCTGGTTCTTTCATTTATTATTCAGACCACACTAAGTTTCAGATGCCATAACACACCAATAGCACTTAGCACAGCTCTGCACTTTGCAACCTGGAATTTGTCATGAATTCTAGCCTTATTAAATAATTACTTTAATAGTTTTTAAAGGAGATGGTAGTGATGCAACAATCCACAAACATCTTTTTGAGCACTGAAATGTCAAATGACTCTGTGTGATCCAGCTATACGAATCAGTTCATAATATGAAAATGCTAGTTGCTCCATTACTACTTGTACAGGGCAAGATAGGTAAACCGTACTGGATGCTACATAACTTCCACTAGCTGAGTAAATACAATAAATGCAGTCAGTGGTGGAAATGCAACAAGGTCCCTGGCTAACAAAACTATAGAAAAGGAAATCAAATGTTTAAGAATACAGCTAGGAAGAAATAGGAATCATACATCTTACACCCAACTTTCTATCAGTTCTTTGTTGGACAGTCAAGCCATCTTTTCTGAAAGTTTGATCAACCAAAAACTCTACAGCATATGAACATTCGTGTTTGTATAAATTAAATGAAGGATGGCAGCAGCAGAAAAGGACAAAGTCAGTTACACAATCAGCAGCAGCACTTAATTCACCTTTTTGGTGAGTCCTGGTGTTGAAGTACCCCTCTGACACCTGTATAAACTCATCACATGGGCTTCATAGTCATTCATCCGTATGTATGGTACATGTACACTCACAGATCACTGCAGTGCCTTATGCTTCATACACTGTAATTCAACATGATAGTGCACAGCAGAAATTAGACAAAAGATACTCCAAAAACGTCTTGGCAAACAGGTATTTCAAAGTCCCTTTTACCTCCAACATCCCTTACCAAAGGAGTGCCCCAGGGAACAATACTTGCCATAGTGTCATCAGTCTTTATTAATGAATTACCTCTGACCTCCCTAGCCTTTTGTATTGCTCTTCAAGATGATAAAATGATTATCCTGCAATCCAGTCACTCACATTCAACTATTTAAACTCAGCTTTAGTCTAACCTTCACTCCCTTAATTATTGGATAAACAATCATAAGTTACTTCTAAACCCCTCCATAACAAAGTATAATACTTGGAATCTCACAAAAGCTGGAAAAAACCTCCTAAAAATCTCACCATTACAGATCTCAGTGGCACCCTAATAGAAACATTCTTTAAGTACCTAATTTTATGGCTGTACCTAGGTTCATAGGATGATACTAGGCTATTGGCTGGGAAGCCCTTATAAGCCTAGGCAAGAATTTCACCCATGTTCTCACAAAGTCAGCACCTGTTTACCCTGTGCAGCAGTGACACAAGTAGAATCCCAGGAGTGTATTTTCTGTTTCCCATCCAGTCATCCAGGTTCCTCTTAAAGAGGGCTAGAGAGCTACTCTGCTTGGCATGGAGAGGGAGTGTATACCACAGATGGGGGAGCCTTTGCGACACCAATCTGTTCCACCAACAAGGTCTATTAATGTTACAGACCAGGTTGAGGCCTTGCATATATGTTGCACAAGTGGAGTTACGGATATGGAGCAACTCCATCAAGGCTGGGTCTGAGACGGCCTTGTATGCCAGACACAGGTCACCTCTGAGCAGACTGTATGAGAGTAGAGGGACAGGGCCTTTAGCCTATCTGTACAGGATAGGTGTTTGAGACCCTGGATTTTCCTGTTCAGGAAACTCTGTGGTCTGTCCAGCTGCTGCATATGCTTGGCAAGGTACATGCCGAAGAGGGCATTGTACTCGATAATGGGTCTGATAAGGGAGGAGTACAGGGATGTTATGACCTCCTTGTTCCTAGATGGAATACCTCAGTTATGAGGTGGGCCATGTAGAAAGCTTTCCGTACAATGGAGGCAACGTGGTGGTCAAAAGTCAGGTTGCTATCAACCTGGGTGCCCAAGTCCCTTACAACTGATTGCATGCTTAGTGCATTGTCAATAATGTGATAATTAGTGGGAATGCCATTTTCCCAAAAGGGGACTTTAATTCATTTCTAGGCATTCAGTTTGAGGCCATGCTTCTGGCACCAGTCATTAGTTTGGGTAAGGCCCTCTTCGAGGATGTTCACATCACTAGGGGAAATTAAGACAGCACCCTGCTTGCAGTCATCTGTAAAATTGATCAGCCACTGACAGCTGGTTTGGCTTGCACCTCAGAAAAGTATATCCCAAATAGTAGAGGCCCCAAGACCGATGCTTAGGGTGCACCACTTGTTACTGGTCTAATACTAGAGATGGCTTCCCCTATTTTGATTGAGTGGGTTCCATCAGTGAGTCATTTAGCTACCCATCTGGTAACATATGGGTTGATGCCTAGGTGGGAGAGTTTATCTATTATGCCCAAGTTGGGAATAGTGTTGAAGGCTCTGGCTAGGTCAAGGTAGGCAGTGTGCATAGTATTCACCTCGTCCATGGCTTTGTTGACTGTTTCGAAGAGGTCAACCAAGTTTAACAGGCATGATCTCCCTTTGACAAAACCAAACTGTGTGGGGTCAAGTGTTTGGAGGATGCCAATGTCCTTGTTTATAAGATGCATGATAATGCATTCCATGGCCTGCAGATAAGGTAGTTAGGCTGATGGGCCTATAATTGCCCTGGTCAGTGGATGCTCCAACTTTGTGTAGAGGAATGACATTGTCTGTCCTCCATTCAGCTGGGATGAAGCCAGTGCTCAGGCTTTGGTTGAATAGGGTGCCTAATGGAGCTGAGAGTTCATGCCTGAGTTCATGAAGGATACAGCTAGGGATGTTGTTGGGTTCCATGGAGACTATTTTTTGTCTTTAAGAGGGCATTAAAGAACTGCTCTCTGGTGATGAGAGGAGAGGGACAGGTGCTGGGGATGTCCTGGTTTACTGATAGGAGGGATGGGGAGGGGTGAAGTTTTCACTGAACCTGTCTGCCAGCATGTTGGATATACCTACAGCATTTGTGTATGTGGTGTTTTGACCACCAGTTCGGAACAGATTTGGGTGTTACCTTTGAGATTGCGGATGTATGTGATGAAGGCCTTGTGATTATCTTTAGTGGATGTGGGCAATTTGGACTCAAAGTTAGCCTTAGAGAATTTCACCAGTGATCTTATATGCTTGTTCAGACAAAGGAGAGATTGTTTCCAACTTGGCACCTGCTCCTTCTTGGTCCTGGACAGCAATCTTTTCCTTTTATTATACGTCTTTATTGCTGCTGTCCACCAGACAGGTTTACTCTTCCTTGAGGAAGATGATTTGGTCCTGTCAGGTATTGTAGAGTCCATACAGCTATGTAAGTGCTCATATAGTTTTTTGGTGTAGGCTTGGACATTAGTGGTAGTTTCAAATGAAGGGACAGTGGCTGTGAAGCTGCTTATACCTGGTCTCAGGAGATTGTAGTCAGCGTTGGAAAAGTTTTTTTGTTTGACCATAACAAAGTGGGGGGGGGGGGGGCAAGGGAGATGGTGACTTTGAAAGTGATCCATTTATGGTTGGATCTTCCAAAGGAGGATGACACTTAGGTGCTACAGTGGCTACTCATGTTGGTTAGGACCAGGTCCAGGATATTTTCACCTGTCGCAGAGGTGTCAACCAGCTGGTCCAATGCAGTGGCATTGACAAAGTCGAGGAATCTCTGGGCATTCATGTCTGTGCTAGAATAGGTCTTTCACTCTATGGTTGGGTAGTTTAAGTCACCAAGGATTAGGGTAGAGGGTTGAATTTTGATGTATTCAAGTAAGTCGAGATAGGTAGAGTGGGCATCCTGAGTCGTGGTTGGGACTCTGTAGTTAATTATGATTTGAACAGGTGTTTTGTCAACAGTTAACTGCACTTGGAGTGCCTCCTTTGTGTCATACCATTTGATCAGCCTTGAAACCCCACCACCTTTGGCTTTGTAGGCCTCCATTTGGGGTCTGAAAGTATAGTAGGATGAGTAACCTGGTAAGGCTGTGGTGCTCTCCACAGCTTTGAACCAGGTTACACTGACTGCACAAATGTCAGCATCCTCCAGGGCAAGGAATGCTTCCAATGAGTTCAGTTTCATGCTAAGACTCCTAGCATTTAGCAGCATGACCTTTAAATTTCATTTAGAAGATTTTTTTTTTATGTTGGTAATTTTGTGCTCATGTCTTTGCCTAAAAAGGCACTATGGGGAAGGCAAGAGCCTTTGCCAGGATCCTGAAGCCCAGGGGAGACATATGAAGGCCATCTCTGGCAAAGCATTGTGGCCTGTCAATCATGTTCTCCCAGGCTGTCAGGTACTGGATCCCCTTGGAATGACACCAGAAACTAAGTCAATTGTTAAAGTCAATCATTTTCTGTTTGTATTGAGGCATCGTGCTCGGTGATGGTAGGATGTTGCTTAAAGCTAGGGACATACCTGCCTGGGACACACATTCAGTGAGCTCAATCATGTCTCTCTTCATATAGTCCAGAAGAGTATGTCTCAAGTCATTCACAACAACATGGACTATAATAGAGTTATAACAGTACCTGTTAAGTGACTTGAGTGCATGTGTGATATGGTGGATTCTAGCATCCGACAAGCAACTTACTGAGACTTTCTTCTTGTCTAACCTGGTGAGGGGCACATCTGTGTGTCTCACAATAGAGTCTCCTATGACTAGTATGTTGGACTTGTGGCTGGGCCTTAGAGGCTGTGAGACACAGGTGTGTGTACTATGTGTGATGCTTAGTGTCGTGGGTTGTGATGTGCATGTGTGATTTTGCTTTGAGGTCTCTTTTGTTTAGGTAAGAGGTGAGCTAGTCCAAGGGTCTATTCTTTCCCAATGACTTCCACCAGGTGCCTTTCTGCCTGTTGCTGACAAACTCCATAATAAAACCATGCTCTAAAACTTCCACATCATCTCACAACTGACTACCTCTTTCCCTCAAGACCCCCCCCCCCAAAATCAAACTGCACTGTATTGACCACTACTTCTCCATTCTTGTGCCCAAATTCTAGCAATCTCTCTCTCCCCTCATCTAAAAGAAATTCTCTTTTTCCCCACTTTCAGAACACAACTCAGAATACTCCTCCATCAAAAATTTGACTGCAATTGCTTTGCCACTGTGCACTTCACCTAATGGACTTACATATACTAAGTCCAAGATGCCATTTCACGGAATATTCACTGTTCTCCAAAGTATTTTAATCTCAACTATGGTATATATAAGTTTGGCGGGGGTGGGGGGAGCTTGCTACACCTGCAAAAAGAAGTTTTCAGGAGAAGAACATTTTTTGAGATCAACTCTTCTCCAGGTTTTTGGCCTTTTCTAGCTTTTCGACATTCTGCATTTTGAGGGCCGACATTTCAATAGGGAGCCCTTGTTTTTCTCTTCTATTAATATTTGCTCAGTATTTCAATTGTCTGTTGGACTTTGTACCTATTGTGATTACTCGATTGTGAATTAGTTCAGTGTTATTTATTTTTTAAGTTCTTCACATGGACTGAGACTGCAAATGGTCTGTAGTGATCAGTGTACTCCGCTGGTAAACAGATTTAGAAAAAAAAAAAACAAACAAACATACAGCTGAATGAATTAACATTTACAGGGACAGAAAAAGAAATTTACAACATCAAACCAGTACAGCACATAATACTGTTTCAATGCCTCATCCTACGGGCTTAAGCTCTACATTAAACTTCATATGTGCTAAGGTAGCTGCTAGCTGCAATTATGTAGAACATATTTTAACTCCTTAACTGAAAACATTTTCACCACTGTGTCCTATACAAGAAACTAGAAACATTATGATTACTCATTTTACAAGGAAAAAAAAATTCAGTTTTGTCATTTTAGATGCTGCAGTTTTCTCATGTCTGATACGTCACTCCACCAATTCGACTTACCAATTCCATTTAAATTAGATCACATTATGTTGAGAACACATGGTCTTGAACCCATAAGGGACCTGAAACAGATGCGTTTCCATCCCATTTGCATCTCTTCTTAAAAAGAAGCTGGAGCACTAGCAATTATGTATAATTTTATCCCCCCACCTTGAATGGTGTGTCTGCTTATATTAGTGCAGTTCATTTGTTTTCTTTTTTTCCATTACGTCTGTCAGGTATTTTTTATTATTGAATTTCTTTCAATTATAACATACCTCAGTGATGTAGAAATTCCTTTTGTTGTTGCTTTTTACTGACCATGTTCGTCTGAGTTGGTCCTATGATGTAGTGTGAAGGTTGCTGCTGAGGTCATAAAAACATGTAAAAGGCTATGTTTAACATCTGCTATACCTCTGCCAAACAAATTGTATTAACTTTGCCAATGCATTTACACGTGTGCACATACACCGATATGCACACATGTATGCAACATAATGAATAGTTGTATATTTATTGTACTTTTTCCTTTTCTTATTTTATTTATATTCCACTTACAATCAGGATGAACTGTTATTTAATTTGAGGAGACTGGTTTTGTTCAGATTAAGTCATTGTGACTAGCTTTATTAACTTAATAGATTGTTTTAAGGGGATCAGTTATTCTGTATTGTACACATATGTATACTGCATACTACCAGGCACAATTAATGAAAACTCGTTTTAGTACCCTATGCAGAACAAGTAAAGTATAATGGTGTACGTACACTAGCAGACTGTTTCAACTATTCCTAAATCTTCTGGAATTACCGCATTTTATTATGTGATAAATCAGCATTTTACAATCTCAATTTGAAGTCTTTCTGTTAGACTCAGCTGTTATTCTGATAAACAAGTGCTGAGAAGTAAATGGAGAATCAGCTATTAAGTCAGGATAATACAGTGTATCATAAATCAGACGGGTTTTCAGCTTGATCTTCTGCTTTTGTTTTATATCAGTCTCAGCTAATGTTCACAATGTAAGCTGATTACTCATTGCTCTTAGAGAATAGTACCTGTATGTTAAGCTAGTTTAGAAGACAGTCACCACTGTCAAATTTGACTTGCTCTGTTCTGTCTCATTTTTATTGGCAGCCTACCAGTTCTCAACTTTATAACGTACGAGTCCACTAGTGGTTTTTTGATGAATTTTTTCTGCCAAATATAGCCTAGGAAAAAGATTATCCATGGGATTCAATAAACCCTGTGTAGGCTTTGTGTGAAGCCTACACAAAATGTACATGTTTGCACAGTCAGCAGCTGTGCTAATTACATATTCATACTGTGCACCACATTTAAATGTAAACAAGCATGGTTTTGTGTGGTAACAGTGTTGACGGCCAGGAAACCATATAAACCAACATGGATAGTGAACATGTTTACAATAGAGCAAACTGGGTTAATGGTATTGCACAGAATGCCACAATGATTACCAGGATTTAACATATAGTAATGTATATGGTCCAAACGCAGTATAGAACCATGTATACAGTGCAGAGTACTGTGAAATCTCATTCCAGGCATTCTGTACAAAAGTTGTGTAAATGATCTGTAAAGGTAGAGGGGCTGCCATTTAAAATAAGCAGTCAAGGGAAGTGTGTGCATTGAATAGGGACACATATGAATTGTAGGAATAAACACAGGGAAAGAAGACAAGTGAAACATCCTAATGTAAAGAAGATGAGAGCATTTCAATGGAAGACAGTTGGAGAAGGAACACTAATCACATATCAATATGGTACAGTACAAACTGCACAGTGAAAATGTTTATGTGACTGTCACACAAGGTGATATAACAATGGAGGAGATGTCTTTGTGAGAACAAAATCCTGACATGAGCAAAGCAGAGGACATTTATCAGGGATGTTGCATACAACTGGGATTGGGTGCATACTGTGAAGCTGTGCAAACTGATTTGCCTGAATATGAGTGTAATATTAGCAGAGGTCTGTAACAAGTGGGACACAGTTACAGGCTAGTGGACAATGGTAAAAGAAACATGCAAAATCATGGACAATATGAGAATACCACCACCAGTAATTCCATGTCTGTGACACAACACGTGATTCTGACTGATCATAGATGGTTCTGCACAAACACACTTTTACAACTATTATGATTTGTCGGCAGTCTATGAGGATAATCAAGCACACCATTCTGACAGTGTTATGAGGGACACTGCTATACCTGTATGTGACATTAGGATCACTACAGGCTAGTTGACTGGTGTACATTGCAGATGTATATAGCACAATCCGGACTGTCATGAATGTAACCCATGCCATCAATGTTGTCAAACAGCTATGTATGTACTGTGTACATCACCAGAACAAATATCACACATGCATCTGGTTTAACACCTTGATGGGTGTTCTGCACCATCAGACAGTGATGTTTATGCAGCAAAAAGAATACCTAGGTATGACCAATAAGATGTGTGACAGCTCACTGTTGCAAAGGTGGGACACTTCAGTTACACATCACTGGAAAATGTGTTGAGGTACATGAAGAAGGATGCATTGTACTCCGTTACTGGTGTGATGAAGGCTGTAAATTCTGTAAGAATTATGGCCTTAGATGTGGATGTCCTTCACATACTCAATAGTTGTGTTACATACAAGGGAGTAGTCAGCACTGTGGCCACATGCTGGTGGACGTTCCAAATACCATCTACCCAAGGATACAGGTCACATACCAGATGGCCTGCTTATAGGGTGTTATGTCTACATTATCCTGGGGTTGTGCATCTGTTTTTATAAGGTAACAAATACACTATTTTTGATTAATCTCATGCATTGTCATGGCTGTGGCAGCAATCTTTAGTGTGGCTTGATACGGTTTGTATTGCACTAATCACAGTTGGAGTCAATGATTGCCCACAGTCTGTAGTCCTTCAGACAGCTGTTTGGACACAAGGATGTGTATGTCATTTTTGATAATCTGTGACTTAAATAATGGACAGGAAAGGGCCTAGCAGACAACCTTGATGTATGGAATTGATCACTGGACCGGAGATATAGGTCACTTCACAAATTTCAACATATTTAGATGCCACATATGTGATCCACTGGTCTACCCAATTAGTGATATAGGTTGTTTATGGCCACATCTGAAAGTGTTGAGTGGATACCTCAGTGTGGATTTGTGTCAAATGCCTTGGCCTGATCAAGTTCCACAGGACGATAATGTCATTGTGCATGCCCTCAATGACTGCTGTGAGGGCATCTAACAGATATGAGACATGGATGTAGCATTAGCAACTCATACATGTCTGTTGCACACAGCCAGGATATTATTAGTGTCCATTTAGAAAATGTCCATGATGAGATGTCAGTCTACCTCAAGATGAGGAGAGTCGGGATGCATCTACAACATGCATGCATCATGAGCTGTCCTCCCAATCTCAGATGGATGCATGTTGTTTATACCTGAAGATCAGTGATAGTGTATATACCTTTAAGAAGCTATCCAAGGGCTTGCACTAGAGTATAAAAAATGAGCATGTGTGAGCCTGACTGTCATTTTGTAGTTAGCTGTTGAGATGCAAGCATGTATGTTTGTAAGCTCTGTTTGTTAATTAGTTCATTCGTATTTAATAATGCTGCTATCCATCCTGATGTGTTTGTATATATTAAAGCATCAGAGAGAAACCCAAGACCTTCTCATTATTTGTATTAGAGATGAATGAATAACATGGTGTCAGAAGTGGGATGTCTAAAGGACATGGTGCCAGAAGCGGCATATCTAAAGTACATGGTATCAGAACCAGCATATCTAAAAGGGCCTGAAGCCAGAACTGGCACACTGAAGGGGCATGAGGTCAGAAATGGCTTGGGTAAAAGGCACTTGTTTAGATGCTGGTGGAATACAAAGGAGTGGATCATTTCTAAAATGTGTATACTTCACAAACAGGTCAGAAATTAATTTTAGATATTAAAACTTGCTCAGCAGTATTTCTTTTTGCATGATATGAAATGAGGCATACATAATGTTCTAAATTTTGCATAAGCAGATATGTACATTATTGATGAAAATATTCAAATCATTACAGAAAATGTTTAAAATAAAGTCTGAATTGCATAAAACAAATAAAATAAATGGAAACTACCACATTTTCATAAACAGCATGTATTTCTGTACTAAGCAAAGGTATCTGTCTCAGAAGTGTATAAAGTGTTTGCATGTTTGCGCAGTAAAGCTATTTCACAAAGTACAGCCATTGCAAGACATATTTCACAAAGTAAAGTATTTTGAAGAGTTTATTGTGCATTTGAATGTTTATACATACTTACACGGGCCATATTTTCAGTGTGTTTGTGTATACTTTGTGGGCATGGCAGATGGATTTTGAAAACCCAGTGCACTCATGTTTGACAGTAATATTGCTGAGAACTGGAAAGTGTTTGAGCAAGAGTACAACATTTTCATATAGGCTGCATTTTCCAATAAAGATGACCATACAAAGGCATTTATTGTACTTAATTTAGTTGTGTCAGAAGCCATAGAAAGGGAAAGCTCATTTGTATATGCACCAGTTATCTATACCGAAGAGGGGGAAAACCATCATACTGTTGTACTGGCTGAGTCAACGGAGGACCCAGAGTGCTTAAAATATAAATTTAGAGAAATGTGTAACCCCCAGATGAATGTTACAATGGAAAGGCACTTAGTTTACACAAGGGATCAAAAGCCTGGTGAAACGTTTGCAGCTATATAACTGACCTGAGAAATAAAGCTAAAATGTGCAGATTTGGTGATTTAAGGGATGAGTTGATAAAATACAGGCATGTGTGTGGCATAAACGATGATGCTGTGAGAAAGATTTTAATTTGTGACACTGATTTAACTTTGAATAAGAACACTGAGATTTGTCAGCTATACGAGCTCACAGAAAAGCACATGAATATGCTTACAAATGAGAGCAGCTCTAGAAGGCACAGTGATAAACCTCATGCTGATAGTATGCAGCACGTGGTTAAAAGAAACAGGCCTAAGCACATGGTAGCTGTAACCCCTTCAGCACTCACTGGTAAACCCCAGAACTTTCTAGCACATTCCAGACATTGCACAGTCACAGTGAAGCATAATAGTGAGTCAGCAAACTCAAAGCTTGGGCACCAACCTAGTTTCATTACCAACTGTTGTAACTATGGTGGTAATCATGAACCTAAAAGGGAAAAGTGTTTATCTTTTGGTCAGCAATGCCACAAATGCAATAAATGGAATAATTTCAAAAGATTTTGTAAATCAAAAGAATGTGGGCACTCTTATTAAAAGGCAACATTTTAAGAAACGAGTTGACCAGTTAGACTGTGGCAGTTCTGCTCTTTATATTTTTTGGTGTGTTAGTGCTTCAAGAAATGGTCAATGCAATAGATTTAAGGGCCAAGAATGAAGTATTTTTTGCTGTTCGGATAAATGGCAAACCCACAGAGCTCAAAGTTGATACAGGTTCTAAATGCAATGTTATGTCAGAGAAACATTTGCTAGTGTGTGTACAGATGAAAGGCTTGATTTGGCAAAGTGTGCATAACATGTTGCTTATGGAGGTGAAGAATTTCATACCAAAGGCTGACTAGTGCTTTCATATTATTCTGCTGGAAAAAGCTATGACTTATTCTATGTGGTCAAGAGGTACGTTGAGTCATTAATAGACATCAGAGACCATTTGAAAATAAGACTGCTTTCATTTAATAAGGAAGTCCACCATGTTAGCTTAGAAGACCACTACTCTAATTTTGCCCAGCACACTTTTTCTACCTATCTGATGTTTTCCAAGACACACTAGGCAAACTTCCAGTTGTGTACTCCAGGGCATTAGACAAAGAGGTCAGTCTAGTTATCGTGCCAGCGTGCAGAGTTCCAATAACCATGCAGGAGAGAGGCAAAGCCAAACTAGATAAAATGGTGTGACAAGGTATGATTTGTCCAGTGGAAACTCCAACTGAATGGGTATCTTCCATGGTGGTAGCTCATAAGAAAAGCTCAGATGACATCAGACTACATACTGACACATGAGATTTGAATAAAGGGTTAACAAGACCTCATCATCCAATGCGCACAGTCAAAAAAGTCACAGCCTTAATGCCAAATACCACTATTTTTTCTGTCTTAGATGCAAACAGTTCAAGTTGGCAAATACAGCTTGACAAGAAATTCTCATTTGTCACTGCATTTAGTAGTCCATTTGGCAGGTACAGATTTTTGAGAATGCCATTTGAGATAAATTCTGCAATTGAAGTCTTTCAACATGCAATGGAACAAATTTTTCCTGGGTATCCTTGTGGTATTATAGTAGACGTATTAGAAGGAGGGAGTGATGAAGCAGAACATGACAGAAACCCCAGAAAAGTTCTAGAAAGGGCACGTCAAGTGAACCTTAAGCTCAACTCACACAAATGCAAGTTCAGGTTACAAGAAGTTCCTTATGTTGGTCACTTATTTACCAGTTCAGGCTTACAACCAGACCCTTCAGAGCAAATAGTCATTCTCAAGATGCCAGCTACAGACAATGTTCAAGCCTGGCAACATTTTCTTGGCAAGGTCAACTACCTAGGCAAGTTCATTCCAGACTTGAGCCAACTTTCAGAGCCACTCATAGAGCTGACATGTAAAGATGCATCCTGGTCTTGGTTAGAGCAACACCAAAAAGCATTTAATGTCCTAAAACAGAGAATTGCTAGGCCAACTCTTGGATACTATGATGTTCACAGAACAGTTACACTTTCCTGTGATGCTTTGAAATTTGGTCTTGGAGAATTCATTCTACAAGAGGATCAACCTGTTGCCTGTGCATCGAGAACTCTTATCCAAACTGAACAGCAGTATGCCCAAACTGAGAAAGAGCTTTTAGCAATTGTGTTTGCATGTTCGAAGTTCCATGATTATGTTTATGGTAGACCTATCCAGAAAGAAACAGACTAGAAACGATTAATCACAATCTTGAGAAAGCTAATGCATTCAGCTCCAGACCAACTGCTATGTATGATGATGAGATTGCAAAAGTATAATTTCAATCTTGTCTGCAAGAAAGGCAAACTTCTTTATCTTGCTGATACATTATCCAGATCACCCAAAAATACCATTGAACAGACTGATAATCAAGGTTCACATTAAATTGATGATTTTGAAGGCATGGAAGTGAGAAATTTTCCTTCCACACATCTTGATGAGTTGAGAGATCACACAACCTCAGATCCAATTCTACAAAGGCTCAACCACTTTAACAATCATGGATGGCAGTCAAAGCAATCTAGTTTACCTCACGAAGTACAACTTTATTTTCCATAGAGAGATGAGATTTTGTCTGACAAAGGTATCATAATGAAAGGTCCGAAAGTAATTGTTCCAAAGTCCTTGCAACCTGAGTACATTATTGTCTTGCATTGTGGTCACCCAGGAACAGAATCTACCAAAAGAAGAGCTAGAAGACTAGTATTATGGCCTTCTATGTCAGAAGACATTGAGAGAGCACTTTCTTCTTGTTCAATATGTAATAGTACAAAGCCCCATCAGCAGGAAGAACCACTTCAGCTTAACCAGATTCCTAATTACCTTGGTCGACAGTAGCCACTGATATCTTCGAGTGGAAGGGTCAACATTATTTGGTGTTAGTAGATGCTTACTCCAATTGGTTCATGATTGATCTACTTCCTAATCTAGCATCCAGTACTGTCATTACTAAGATGAAACATAATTTTGCTGTATGTGGTAGTCCACACAAAGTTATTTCTGACAATGGCATGCAGTTCACAAGCCAACAATTCAAAAAATTTGCTGAAGAATGGGACTTTACTCATGTCACAAGTAGTCCAGAGTACCCGCAGTCAAATGGTTTGGCGGAACAGTCAGTTCAAAGTGCAAAACAGTCACTAGAGATGTCAAAATGAAACAATAGTGATGTTATTCTGAATCTCTTGAATTTAAGAAATATTCCTCATGATAAACATCTTGGTTCACCTGCTCAGAGACTTCTGTTGAGACAAACTAAAACCACATTACCAGTCAGTAGTCAATTGTTGGTTCCATGTGGCAAGAACAACAGATCAATGAAAGCCAATCTGTTGAAGAAGCGCCTGTCCCAGAAGTCATACTATAAAGACCAGCAAACCGCTCAATCCATTATGAGAGGGAGAAGTGGTAAGGATGCAGATATCCAGAGGTTATGATCGGATTGGTGTCATGAAGAATATTAGTCCAGAGCTGAGATCGTACATTGTGGAATCAGGAGGAGTAATCTTTAGGTGGAATTGGAAGCATTTGCTACCAGTGTCCGAGCCTATACCATAGCACATAGCCTGTGAAAAAGACTCTCAGAATAAGTTGTCCTGTGTTCCAATTCCAGAGGACATTCTTGTTCCTATGATGAATCCAAAAGTTCCTGATATGAGTTGTGCACCGCAGACTGTCACTGTTGCAAAATTTAGTCCCAACTGTTATGTTACAAGATATGGTCAAATCTCTAAATCCTGTAGCAGATATGAAGCATCTTGGACATGAATATTATTTTTTTCTTTACAATCTATACAGCAATGCATGCCTAACTATAATATTGTTTTGTATAAAAGGGCAATCTTTTTAAGAGGGAGGATATAAATCAATGAGTCTATATACCTTTAAGAAGCTATCCAAGGGCTTGCACTAGAGTACAAATACTGAGCACGCCTGACTGCCATTTTGTAGTTAGCTGTTGAGATTTAAGCATGTATGTTCGTAAGCTCTGTTTGTTAGTTGTTTTATATTTAATGATGCTGCTATCCATTCTGATGTGTTTGTATATATTAAAGCATCAGAATAAAACCCCCAGCCTTCTCATTATTTGTATTAGAGATGAATGAGCAACACCCTTGTACAGAAAGAGTCCATGTGGAGGGTGTGTGTTGAAGTGTGCATCCAACTGTGTCAGGTAGGTGTATGTTCTGAGTCATGCTATGTTGTCACAGCCCATTGATTCTGTGTGATAGGCCTGGATGAAGGTAAGATCTGGCCTAGGATTGGACACAATTCCCCCACTCAGGTATCACTGAGAAACTCTCCCAACTAGGGATTAACCCTTATGACTAGATGGGTAACCATTTGGCTCAATGACAGAACACATACTGTGAAAGTTGGTGAAAGTTGGTGAAGCAACTTCTACCAGTAGAGCTGTCACCACTGGCATACCCTAAGGATCTGTGCTTGGCCCTTTACTGTTTGGAATCTATTTCTCGACAGTCCAGGCTAAAGTATACAGCCTTTGGCTTACCAAGTTTGCTGATTCTTGTATACTGGGCACAATCACTGAGTCCACTAATGATGGCAACGTATTACTGGAGGGGCTAACACAGACAAATGACTGGTGCCAAAGCCACACGGTCTACACATAAATGCAAAAATGTATTATATCATTATTTTGGCCTTATGCAAAATTGAATTCCCCACTAATTACAGCATTGATAACACTCCCCCTTTGCTGAAACCTAGTGGTGCAAGACCTGGAAACACAGACAGAAATCTAAACTTTGACCACCAAGTGTCCACAGTAGTATGGAAAGGCTAGGTCATGCACCTCATAAGTCAGGCCGTCATATCCATATCTGAGGATTATATAACAGCACTGTACTTAAATCTCATCAGAACAGTAAGAGAGTATAATGCTCCCTTTTGCATGTACCTCAACAGGCATCTGCCGCAGCTGGAGAGACCACAGGGGTTTCTCACCAAGAAAATATAGGGCCTACAAACCATCCCATTATGTGTGTGGATAGACTGAAAGCCCTGTCACTGGATGAAGTGACTTTTGCCAGGCCTACAGACCAGTTTCTGACCCTGTTCTGATAGGAATACTGCAAATCAGCTATAGCTGATGACATCAGCAGAGTCTGATGAGGAGAAAATGAAAGCAGCAGTATCCCACATGCTGTTGTAAAATGCTCTCAATAATATCAAGCAAGTGCACAAACACACAAACCTCCCAGTTGACTGCAATGGAAACAGAACCATTATCCAAGGACATAGACTAGAGAACTCTGTATTTATGGCAAGCTCCACAGTACAAATCTGACTTGGAGAGTGTCAGACAACAGTTTATAGGTGATGACATCATCAGTGTCTGGTGAGGAGAAAAAGCTTTACAAACACTCCACTAACCAAATCTGTAATTATACTTCATTCTGCTCTCTCAATACCATATATACTTTGGAGTAATCTTTCTCAACTTCCTCTGCCATATTTCAATTTCTTCCATCACTAATTTTTACAATGCACTATACCATGTTTATACTACTAATTATAACGTTGCCTTTTTAAAGAACTTCTTACAATCTCTGTATTTTTCACAACATCCCTGCATCAGCTAGGTTTTTACAGTTTATTATATTGCATTTTATACTGCTTGTTTAAAACTATGTCTTTCATTAAGAACAACTGTTTCCAAATATCTCTGTACCATATATTATGTTATACAGTCCCTATTAGAACAACAACAATGCAATATATCGAATGGCTGAAAAGTCGAATATTCCAGATCTCGAAATCAGTTTTGTGGGGGGCTGTGCCCCCCCTGCTAATTATATATACCAACTCCAATATTGCACTACAGTGAGGAAAGGGCAAATTTTCCAATCTTCACTGTACCGCAATCTCACAAAACAGATCTCGAGGTACAGAATATTCTACTTTTCAGCCGTTCGATATATTGCATTTTTGTTGCTCTAATAGGGACCCTATGTTATATTATATTATATTATATTATATTATATTATATTATATTATATTAATTGCCTTTTGCTGAGTTTTTCTCCCCTGGCCTTCACTGAAGATAGGTTCTTTCTGGCCCAGTTGACTTTCCTGGTAAACAAATGTCCATAAATAAATAAAAATGGCAATAGCAATATCCCACATGCTAGTGTAAAATGCTCTTTCTAATATCAAGCAAGTGCACAAACACACACGCACCTCCCAGTTGATTGCAGGGGAACAGAACCCCTACCTATCAAAGTACACAGACTAGAGAACTCAGGACTTTATACAAGAGCCATAGTACAAGTCTGACTTTCAGAAGTCTGCAAGCCAACTTTAAGTGGATGACATCAGCACTGGATTTTGGGAGGCCTACATGATATGTATGTGTAGGCTTGTGTAAATGTCAAAAGACTGTCAAACCATGGAATTGGAGTGGTAACTATCATCTGGCTACACACACACACACACGCACACACACACACACACACACACACACACACACACACACACACACACACCAGTTAACTGCAGTAAGAACATTTCTGCAGCATTCTCTGCTTGCACATAGTTCAGCTGTGCACAAATAAAAGTCTTATTGCTAAAATTATGAAAGTTAGTACTGAGTGTATGAAACACACCTGCTGCTTAGCTGACTGTGTGGCAGCAAGTGTAAATGTATTGTCATATTCCTTTTTCAGCCCAGATGATAGAGGGTTCAAATCTAGGTGTGTTTAATACTTTTAAATAAGTATTGATAATGCAATGACATTTTACATTACTCGACCTTCACTATGTGTTACTGTATTTTGACATAGCACAGCATGGAGGTAACCACACCGCAGGAGAGCCTTTCACCATTGCCTGGTGTTGGCACATGATGCCAAACTCCATGCAAACAGAGGCCAAAAAAGAGAAGGGCTCCATTGGTTTTCTTGGTACTTACATGTGTTGTGTGTGATTCTATTTTAGGTATTAAAATGGGGTAGATAGGAAAATGGTGAAATGGGGAGCAAGCAAGGGGAAAGAAGCACAGAAATGTGCAGGAGGGCGATAGAAAAGAACCATAACTATCCATTTCTTTAACAGTGTAAACTGCAAATATGTACAGAATATCAGCTGAATTTGGGCCGTCACCCTTCCACAAAGAGAGGTGACAACAACACTATCATGTTGTATAGCCAATTGGACCAAATCAAGTGTGTCAAGAAGATGCGTGTGAAATGGAGAGCTATGTATGGGATGCTTTTTTATGGGAACAGGTGCCCACTTTTTTTAATTCAGTAAGAGAAGAATGCTGGGTAAAGGACATTGGTATTTGTGGGTCAGGTAAGTTGGGTAGCTGGGGAAGCAAATGCAAACAAACAAGACAAGACACAGGGGCAATGAGGGACACCATGATTGGGGTGAGGGAGGAGACAATGCAAGGTCATGCCTGTCAAACATAGAGAGAGTGAGAAGCTAGTCCTCATCCACAGGCTGTCATCATTGTCCCCCTACTCTGCTGGCTGCTGGAGTGCTTGATGTCTTTTCCTTCTATGGACCATGAGGGAGAGCAGTCTCTCCAGTGCAGTGCACAATCCTACGCACCAACCCTTGCATTTCCTGTGGGTGATGAAATCTCCACCTCTGCCACTACTCCTGGAGGGTACAACAGCACCAGCTGCCAGGGCAGTGCTACCTAAGGGTGCAGGTAGTGCAGAGGCAGTGCTGCCAGGTTGGGTCCCAGATGTGCTGGGCATCAGTGCTGGAGCCGGTGGAGTTGGGGCATGCTGACCCACTGAGGCTGGCCTACCTCACTGTGCTGTGAAGAATTTAGTGATTTGTTACAGACGGATGACATGGAGACATTTTGATGACACAATAGAAAATGAGAGATAAGGGTTGGGGTGAGAGGAAAAAAGAAGAGATAAAATTAGTGCATTGTATATCAAATATGGTGGTACTATCACAATTGTACAATTATGTTATCTGAACTATTAAAGTACATGTCTTACCAAATACAATTACAGATTGCTCAAAGTAATCTTTACAATGTGGACATATTGCACATATGCTTAGTCCAAGTATACTGATTATAGCTAACAGCCGGGCATTTATGCCACTTGTATAGAGTTAAATTTACATACTATGATTAAGGAAATGAATACTAATCATGATATTTGAACCTGCAACCTCTGGCTAACTTTGCTACTACTCTATAGAATACAAAAAAAATCTATCAACTTTTAAAGCCACAATAATACTTATGCTGTGCTGCATACATATCACTTGCATTCCTCTGTCGCTCCAGACATTCAGCATAAGACTGATGATTCAACTCAATTTCGGCATTAACTGTGAATAGAAAAGAAAAGAACAGAAGAGAATTATGCATACCAGTCTTGCCTGTATTTAGATTTACATGCTTTAAAAATTCTCTTTATTAGCATACTTACACAACTGTGGGATGTCAACAGTTTGAAACTCAGTTAGTCACTGGTTGAGCGTATCAATCCTGTGCATTTTTAGATCCTTGACGTGGTGCTACATTGCTCTACAGTGCATCAGATGTCAGTCATACTGAATACAGCCTTGGTCAAACTACTCCAAGTCTCATACTTGTACTGGTAGTCAGAATAGTCCCATTGCAGAAGCCTTTGCTGTGGCACATTACCATGAGTCCAGTAAATATACTGGACTCCTGGAGAGCCGATTTCTGCATCCTACACTGGGCACTTTCCCCTCTAATGCCAGATGTGTCTAAGACCAAAAGTAGAGCAATGTGCAATGATGATTTCCTGACAATTCCTGTTATCTCATTTAACGGTAGTGCACAAACCCAAGAAATGATGCCAACTGTGTTTGTACAATGTTAAACAGAGAACAACAGTGTCACACAGGGAAGAAAACAATTTTTGAAACTGGAAGGTTAATCTGACACTTGAAATTAGGTTCAGGGGTGTCTGCTGCTGTAACTGTTAGGTGAGTTAACTTTGCAGACTTGCAATGGGGGAATAAATCACATGACCTGATCCATTTTTGGTTTGGCTTTATACAGTAATAAAATTGATTTTTAAAGTATGGGATTCAAACCTACGCATTAGGGACAAAACATTTTCTTCCACAGTTGTGATTTTCCATTTTTGCCACAGAAGTGTTGCTCAGACACAGTCATGAATCATTCATAAATACATTTGACAGTATGAGGTGTTAACCATGTATGTGTGTGACCTGACAAGGTTTTGTATATTATTTGTGTATGTGTCTTATTTAAGGGTGAAGGCCATCCAAATCCACATAGCAGAATTATACTTACAGAAATATAGTAGTATACCCCCAGTCATAAGTCTGAAAACTCAGTTAGGGTGTCTTTTCCTTCATACATATAATTCATATAAGCTCTACTATCAAAAGTGTTATAAGTGGTATTGAATATAATGTGAAGTGGAACAACAGTAAAAGTGTCTTGAATGTATTGTATTAGAACCCAAGACCATGTGTATGGCAACCCTATACTTATACCTGTTGCCAAAAGAATGTTGAAATAGCGCTTGTATGCTTTTCTGCTCATTGCTATAAACTGGACTGTCAGAACAGCAGAAATATGTTGCATTTCCTGTATTTGAACACAGGACCATCTGTATTATGGCCCTACATTTACACTTGCTGCCACAGAAATAGTTAAATGACAGTTGCATAATTCCCTAAAAAAGTTGTGTGTGTTAACCGCCATGCAACTCTGCTACTCTGCTTACCATATTTGCACCAGTCCAGGTTTGTGCACTGCTAGGCATTGCACAAATGAGATAAGCTCAACTATACCTGGCATTCGTTGTATTTCTCCATTTCCCTTGTTTGTGCTAAGCCACTCACTGTGCAAACACTGACATAAAAAATAAAAGAAAATGAGTTGAAATGAAACAAAGCAATCTATGAAATAAACCCGACAAAATGTTGTTGGTACACTTGAAATATTTTTACACAGGTCTGAATTTGAGCTCTCACTCCGATGAACCCTCAGAACACAGTAAGGGTGTCTTGTCCCTCTTTGCCACACAAACAGCTTTGCAGCAGGGAACTGAAATCCTCTATACACCCAACTGTGTCATCATCCACAGTACTAATAAAACATATGATAGTTGTTTGTACATGTATTTCAGATGTAGTGCACTGAATGATCATACAACCATTTATGACTATGGCTTGCAGAAATGCAGCTCTGTATTATCTCTCTGTGTTTATTGCCCATTCTTGTCTTATCTGATCAATAATCAGACGTACAGTCTGTAAGGCATTCTTTATCATTGTCATAAAATGTTTGAGGATATTAAATGGCAATAATATAAATTTGTCAATAAATGAAGGAGAGGTTGGATGTTACTTAACAGAAGCTGTGAAATGTGTGCTGCGTACTTGCATTTAAAACCTTGATACAAATTACTTCTATATTTTGTAAGTCTAACCTGGCTGACACAACCACTGGAGGTAGGGCAGCCTGAATTGCTGTTGTGTTTTTTCTTCTGCCTACCAGTTATCATTCACAGTTGCAATCCATTAGCAACAAACACTGAAAGAGTGCCTGACACAGAGCCAAATAATTGGGATTCAGCAATTCTAATGAGTTCACACCTTATTTGAATCTTCACCATGCTCACAGCCCTAAATCTGTACCATAAAAAGGAAACCATCTAGCTAAGGAACCTGAAGATGAAGAGACTTGTTTACGTGGATAACACAGAAGAGGATATTACTTTGGGATATATCTGGACAGAAAACTGCTGACCTAGATAAGGTATGCTTGCATTTTTCAGCTATATACTGGATATGCTGAAATGTCATTGAGAACAATCTGTTTGTTTTATAAATTTTATATATATATATATATATATATATATATATATATATATATATATATATATATATATATATATATATACATACACACACACACACACACAGAGAAAATGCTATAGCAAATGCTACTTTTATCTGTATGCATTTCTTAGAAGTGTACTGATGGCATGGGCATGTTTGTCAGCACTTTCTTAAATGCACAAGCTTATTAATTGTCACAATAAGTGCTAATGTTACAATTGACTTTCTATGTTCACTCTTCTATTGTTATTTTTGTGAAATGTAAATGTCCTATATTGTCAATGACAGAGGGGTGTTAGCCTTCTAGGATGGACCATACACACCTCTAGGGGAATGCTGGCCACAGGTAGACATGACTTGCAATAGCTTAAAATGGAATGTTCTCTTAAATCTGTACACATGTTTCAGGGACAGTTCACTTGATAGCAGTTTTAGCATTTCACTGATAGGAAAATGTGCCAACTGCCTGTTCTTTTGGGGGATGGAGAAGAAATGTTGCATTTCTGTTTTGGCACAAACATGATAGTTTGCTACTGTTACTGTGATGCTATGAGGTAGTGCCATTTGTGCCAGGGAGAGTAGGGCAGTACTTGTGTACATATGCCAGCATAGCTAGCTGGGATTTGTAAAGTATTTTATGTTGACTATCACACTGATTTGTACAGATGCTAGAGTTAAAAATATATTTGTAAAATTACTTGAGTTAAAAATGCATCAACAGTAAAGACTGTATGCATGTATATTATGTTTTATTGTTGTAACTGTTCAAATGTGTGTTTATCAGAGAACCCTGAAAGAGTGGAAAATTTGAAATTGTTATAGCTTTCAGATACTGCCACAGATCTTAGCAAAGCTCTGTGTGTGCATTGTACCAGAGTCAGGTGACCAGAGGTGATGTTATCCTCTACCTAGCATCTTGGTCAACACTTTGGAACCTGACAGAAAGATTTGACAGGATGTATATTTTACACATCCACACAGACAAACAGAGACATCTGGGTTTGGTTAGTGTAAGATACAGCACACATCTGCTTGCCTTGCTTTAGTAAGTAGTCAGGGAACAGTAATTCTTTAGTCAAAGACATTTAGTGAGAATAGTTTAGTATTTTCTGCATCTGTGAGAAGCTATCCATCTGTATTTTTTATCTCTCTGGTTGAAACTCTGTTTATTGTATTCAGTATTCTCTTATTTTCTGTTTTATTTATTATTAAATATTTTGATACCTTTCATTGTGACTGGCCCTTTAGGGAATACTTTTAACATCTTGAGAGTACTTATGCTTGTTTTAGTGACACTGTGGCTGCTCCTGAAAGCCTTGCTGCTTTGGTCACACCCTACCATTTGTATTAGTATTAATTTTGCACAGTATAATTGGACACCCTTTTAAGAGCCTTATGGTAGCTGACTGCTGGCAGCATGATTACATCAGGGTCTGTGCAGAAAGGGGCACAACTAGTAAATCTGTGCCAGCTTTTCCCAAGTGTGTATTTGTGGTGAAACTGTAATATCCAAGTATGTGTGTGTCAGCTACTGGAACAAGGACACATACCTCTAAAGTGGTCAGTGTGGAGTTTTGTGTGGGCCTAGAGAGAGAGAAAGTCCAGCCCCAGGTCTGGAGCATGTTCTGCGTGTGTGTGCTCTTAATGGAAATTGTCCTTGGTGCAAGGAACTGCATCTGAAAATACTGTTGAATCCATTTTTGCCCTTAGTGACTGTCCCTCACCAGAGTCACTGGTGAGGATGGGTCCTTACTCCAGGCCAGCAATCAGGGAGACTCCATCACAGTTTCTTTTTGTTTTGGATCCAACCTTGCTTTGTTTGTGATTGTAATATGTTACAAGTACACAATTTCCTATTTTATATTTCAATATCTTGACCATTTGATGTTTCTCCAGTGGGTAATAGTGAAATGCTACCTTTTTTGTGTGTTATCTGGAAACAGCACATTTAGTTATGTGATACTTAAGTGTATTGTCCTTCTGCTGTGTTTTAGGTCACCTAAGACTGTGGCACCCAGGCGTCCCAATCCCCAAATACCCCCTTCACTGATCCTGAGAATCAGGTCATTGAGGGAGCTTTTAGGCAACATGGTGCCTTTCTGCTTGGGGGTGGGGGTGGGGAATACATGGAGATATGTCAGACAGAATGTAAATTTGCTGGATCCTTGTTTGGCTGCCGAATACCAACAACACAAACCATGAAATAAAGAATGTAAAACAGTGAAAGGGAGAATTATTAAACAACGGCAACTTCAAAAAAATGCATCAAATGGCCATAGTTGGCCAACAACCAGGAAGAATTACAATGCATAAGATAAGTGGAGGAAAATCTTTTAAATTTGCCCTATTCCCCACTGTAATGTGCTCTCAGAGATGGTATATATAGTTGGGGAAGTGTGGGAGAGCAATCCTTCTACTTTCGTTGGTTGTGTGTGTGATGTTGGCAGAGTATAGCCATTTGATGTATTGATGTTTTGCAGTTCAAGTTTTCTAGCATCTGGTAGCCAAACATAGACCCAATTTGGCAGCAGACAGTTGCTGATGTGAATGCAGTAGGGGGCCATAGCAGGACATATGATCAGGTGCCCATAGGGCCACTGAATTTAATTTGCACAGAGGAGAGCAGCTGCAGTGGCCCATGATTGGATGGGTTTTGGGGGAACTGCTACAGAGCCATCACTAAGAACAAATGAAGAGTTTCTGGGGGTCTCTGGAAAGTGTAGAACAGCATGTCACTGACACTGGTGCTACTGTTTCAGGGAGTACAAGTATGTCCCAGGAGGAAACCCCAAATAGGCTTATGTATCGCAATTGTTAAATACTCTTGTATAGTAAAATATGGACAGCAGTATGGAAGTTCTGTTTAACAATCAATTCATTTGGGGGGGTGAGGTGTAGATTGATCCAGTTAACAACAGTTTCTGCTTGATAACACATGGGCTTAGGTTCATAGATTAGTACTAGGCTAACTGCCCTTGAGTGCCATTTTAAGCCTAACCAATTATCCCTTGTGAGACTCGAACCCTGCACCTTGTCTTTGTAAGGCAAACACCTTAACCATTAGGCCACCCTCCTGACCCCACTTGTCATCCAAGTTCTTGTTAAAAGTATTGTTAATGGACATATAAAGGGCAAAAAGTTTTAATACCCTGTATAACTGTTAATTGTGATGATGTTGTCCTTACCTTTTGCTTAACTTCTTCCAGGACCATCACCTGCACACGGTAAGACACATTTTTTTTGTCAGAAGTGATGAGCATTTCAAAGAAATATATATTTTATCCATGTGTGTGATGTGGATGTCAGGACTGTATTGTATATTACTGTAATGTCTGTTGTAGTGGCACCACTGTTAGTTTGCTAGCATATATTTGACTATAGTACTGTAGGCATTAATTTCTTTTCTGTGTTTGGTGCTTATCACAGGTGATATTGAGAGTAGAAGTGCAGGACTCTTACCTCCTGATGTCAGAGTATCGGCAGACACTGATGATGATGGCCAAACAGAGGCACAGTCAGGGGTTGCAAAGATTGAATCTGAAACTGAGGTTGACATTCAGCCATCCCCTGTAATTCCATTGGACATAGCCAGTAAGCCTGCACTAACCCATTCCAGCGAGCTTTCAAATACTGAACAGATGGAGGGTGAGACACTGAATCAGGAAAGTGTGTTACTGCGGATTCAGTGCCTGTTAACTCTGCCTGTAGCCAAAGTGTGGGTGAGGTGCCATGCAGGAGGCTTGTTAGGGGTGCTCGAAGGATGCCTGCTGTCCATCCTCCACCTGATCCAGGTGCGTCTTCCAGTGCCAATCTACATCTGTTTAGGGCCATTGTAGAGGCACAGGCACATTCCCATAGGTCCTCCAGAGAAATGCATAGGGTTGTAGATGCGGGCACAGGCTGAAATGCGTGGCTGCCTCCACTGTGTTGCCAATTCAATGAATTGGATGAATTACACATGGGAATGTGTGGCGTCCATGGTGGAAAGTCTGTTGAAGGGGACAGCATCCTCATGGGCATAGGTCAGCCACATCATCTGCTGTTCAGCTCGTGCCCAGTCATGCTCTCACAGTGGCACTACTTCCTCTGCTCTGTCAGAGGTTGAGGTGTCCACACCCAGATGTGGAAGGCCATGGGGCCGTGGTCCTGGGCATCCTCATGATGGGAGCTCAACCAGCAGACATCAGTCACATTCAGGTAGCAGCAGTGCATCTGACCATGGATGTGCCAGTGCAACTCCTTGCAGAGCCAGTTCTTGTGGTTGGGTACAATGATGAACTGCCAGCCGGCTCACACCTGTCCAACACACCAAGATGTAGAGCTAGCACAAAGCTTGGCTGCATTCATGCAAACACACACACACCAGTTTTACCTGGAGGACCCATACGGACACACACAACAGTTACATGGTTCAGCCATTAAGCTAAAAGCTCATTTTATCTCACTGGTCATTTGTTACTTTATCGGACTGTCTGCCTACTTCTCTTTCTTACTCGCACACATTCACCAACCTTTTGTGTCAGCCTGGCTTCCTGCCCTGTGTAACACCCTGTGCAAGTGATAACTGTGCCATATCCTTGTTTTCCATATTTGGATTTAGGGATACATAACATTGTATCTGATGCCCAGGGTGCATAGCTCGCATAATGCTTAGTACATCTGTGTTTGTGATGAGGATTTGCTAATTGTACTTTTGACATATTTTGGCCTTAGAAAGTTAGACAGTTGATAGAATCAAACATTTTTTGTGTCAGTATTTTTAATAATCTTCTGAGGTTTGTGAAGTCTGAAACTGAAATGGGTCTCATTACTTTCTAACTTCTCTCTGTAATGATTTTCCAGTACAAAAGTATAATGCCAAACTGAGGACATCTGGTGACCATCAGTACTTTTGAGAGGTGTCAATATGTGAATCTTTGATGCTTGAAGCCTACTACTTGATAGAGGACACATGTAGTCACATAAATCTCTGCTCTCACACGTTAAAGTCATTTCTGTACAAATCACCTACTTTTTATCTGCTTACATTACCAAGTACCTTCTAAATCCAGCAGCTGCAACAGTTTTAGTTCAGGGCTGACTCTGTCTGATGCTAGCAGTACAGCCATTACATGGGTAGTTAAAGGTTGTGAACATTGCCTGGCATTAATGTTACTATATGTATGCACTTAGGATGAAAGTTTCAGCCCCTTAGGTGGTGAGTGAGTGTGTAATGTGTTGTCTCAGCCAGTGTGAGGGCATATAAAGCACACCTATATCTGCCTACACCCACAGCAGCTGCTGGTTTCCTTTCTGAATCATCACCTGTGTGTGGCTGTGGTGACCTTGCCATTGGTGGTGAGATGTTTGCCCCTTCCCCTTGTTGATCCTGCTGAAGCTGCTTTCTCGGAATGATGTTGTGTAACATGGCACAGAAGGTGAATATTTCAGTACATGTACATTGATTGTACTGCAGAGCTCCCCCAGATGTATCAAGGCACTGGAGCCATGACTTCAGCAGCCCAAATACACACACACACACTGTGATATTTCTAGTTTGAGCATGTGCCTCATTATGGCATTATTCAGCAGGTGTGTGTGCATTTCTGATGGCGTCATCAGCCACAGTTCCAATTCATAACCTGCATCCCCCAGGAAATGACTGTGTGGGAATCCCCCCTAGTGAACATATGATACAGTTGGGAGGTGTGCCAGATATGTGCATCATGGTAACTTCCTGGGTTGCCAGCACACACGTTCGATAGGATTCCCTTGACATTACACATGACTTGGCAGTTAATAGAGTGAAAGCCCTTTCTATTTATGTAGAGCCTTCCCAGTTCCCCAGGTGGTGCCTTAATTTTTAAATGCATACAATTTATGGTAGGGTAGTGTGCTACAGGGTAGAACTCCTGCATGTTTGTGACCCTGTCCTCAGGAATATGGGGAAAATGTGTGTGCTCACTGGCATGTTGGAGCATAGAAGTCAGGAATTGATGGAGGATCCTGGATGCTGAGAGCTCTAGCACCCCCAGCATGTCCCTGTTGGTCTCTGAAAGGTTCCTGTAGCTAAAATTCTAAGTGCTACACATACCTTCGTCTCCACTGGTATGAGTTCCCTCAGTTTGCCCTGGGTCCGAGTTGAGGATGACAGAGGTTGCGGAGTTCCTGTAGTTTATCTTTATCCACCCTGTAGCGCTCTAAAATTTCCACATCATGCAGATTACAATTAGTTAAACAGGGTCTGAAAAATCTTCTTCTTGGCTGTTGTCTATAAGCAGCAGCATAGACTTCAGCCTGTTGCATATACACATGAATTAACGCAACAGCAGCCCCCAACATTCTTTCTGTGTAGACTCCTTTCTGTGGCTGTATTCGAACAGGTTTTGGAATTTGCAGGGAAAACCATCACTGAGTTTTATATGGTTGCTTTATAGCTTGTCAAATAGCTCCTCCATTTTGGACTGGTTTATTAGCATACAATTCAGCTGTTTATGTTGTTATTAGCATGCTACAGTGTTTACCTTGTTTTTGTGGTTCTACACACTGTGTAGAGCCGCTTACTGAATCCAAAACAGTGCGCTGCGGCATACACATGGTGTAAGCGGACCGTATAGGATTTATTGAATTTTCCCTTATTTCTTTTGCATGATCTACTATTGAAATTACCCTTGATCTCTTCAATCATGTTATTCTTTGCATATTTCTGGATCCGTTTTAATTTTTTTTATTGAAGTGTATATTCACATTTAAGTGACTTACCTTTGCAGCCATTATTTTGTGCTTCAGGTGCCGATCAGGCTTTTAACCATCAATTAACTCATTGTGTATTTTCTTTAAGGAAAAATAATCTTTGTAAATTTCCTTTTCCCTGCACTGATGCTATGTAAGAGCAGGTCTGGTCTTCACTCATTGAAATCAACTCAGGGGAAAAATGCAATATGCATTTATGGAGTTCAATGGACGAATGCTGTACATGCTCTGAGATGTGTCCATTAAACTCTATGGACTAGTCATACATGTCACAGAGGAAAACTAAGTTTATTTGGGCAGTCGTTTCAGTAAAAGGTTTACGAAGTTTTTTATTGAAAAAATGTCCCTAAAAATTAGTTTTGACTAAGGCAAGATGCATCATGGTCCTCAACTCACCAAATGTTGCAATGCACTGTTAAAGTATGACAATATACTTTAATGATTTACCAGTTTCAATATTTCTACTCTTATTTTAACTTTCTATACTTTCTTACTCACCAGGCTGTATTCATTTGTACACTGGAAACACAGTACATCCTGAAAGGCTATTATAGCTAGTATTCAACTGTAGAGCAACATTTAAAGAAATTACGAAGCGTCTAAGATGTTAACTTCTGTGACTAATTTTCAGCCACCAAGCTGCCCACCTTATGAAGTGTACTTGTGTTACTGAAAAAAATATGTCTTATGAATAACAATGGTCAGCGTAGGAATGTCTCTGTTTATGCAAAAATGGTACAGTGGCAGAGATATGACTCGGGGTGAACCCCTCATTTACATCACAGTTACTCATAACACAGATGCAGAACAGCTTGAGGTGGCAGTTGTTTGTGCCACTACTGCTTTCTTCAGGTTGTAACTGAGATCTTAACTGAGCTTGGACTTGCATTAAAATCTAGATTAAGGTAGTATCATATGTTATTTATGGAAAAATAGTTTCTAGTTGTAAATAACACTTTTAACAAGAGAAATGATAGAGGTAAGGGTGTATAATTATTATTGAGGAATACAAATAGGAAGAAAGTAGGTTAGAGAGTATATACATGAGACAGTTAAATGGAGATGGAGTACAAAATAGAAATGGGAGGATGTCTGGAGGAGGGGATTCAGAGAGAAACTAAGGTCCTTTGAAAGGAAAAAAAGGAGAGCAGGGTGTATAGAAAGTGAAAGAGAGAGAGGACACAAGAATAAGGGTAAAGAAAGCAAAGTACAGATTTTATGAATTAAAAGATTAGCCAAGGGGGAAAGAGGTAAAAAGGAAAATAAATATTAAAGAAGAGTGTGTGGAAAGGGGGCAGGGAAGAATGGAATATTTTTAGCCTAGTTTGGAGCAGAAGGTTCATGCTAACTTAGAAATTTTTAATACAGTTTTAAAGGTATGATGGTTAGGGTTTAGTCTAATATTAGTAGGAAGGTTGTTCCAGGCTTTTGCTACTGATAAACAATATAAGCTTTCGCAAGCCATTTTACTGGGTTTATGCAATGAGAGAAGTTGTTTGTTTTCTGATCGTAAAGATCCTGTAGGAGTATAGGTGAGAAAAACAAAGTACATCTGAGCAGGCAGTATGTCTGTAGATAATGTTGTGGTTAGTTAGAAGTTGTAGACAGGTTAGGTGATATGTTAGCTCAAGCCAATTAAGTGATTGAAGTGGAATACAGTCAGTGATGGGTGTAATTTTGTGAATTGTTGCAAATTTAGCTATTTTATTGTAGCAAGATTTGAGTTTTGGAGGTTGGTGAGAATAGGAGCTCCAGAAAGAAGTGAAGGGAAGAGGTAGGGACTGGCTAGTGCAAGTCTGGTTGATGTAGGTTTATGCTTATAAAGCATCCAAAGTTTTTGATGCGTTTTTAATGTTATTCTAGATATGGAGATCAGAGTTTAAATTTACATCAATTGTCACACCTAAGAGCCTGGTGACTAGAACAACTTCAATTCATGTGTTGTTTTGGAAGTGGATTGTAAAAAATGATTTATCAGCATAGCATTATTTAGGGGGGTAAAAAGGAGGAGTCATTTTTGGGTAAAAAGGAGGAGTCATTTTGGGGTTGAGGAACAGATAGGAGTCATTAACCAAGTTTCTAGAGAGGAATAGGCTTCCTGGGTTATTTGCTGTAGGTTAATCAGACTGTTTTAGGAACAGATAATAGAAGAGTCATCTACATATTGAATTAGAAAACGTTGATAGGAGTCTGTATGTAAATTATTAATAAAAATATTATAAAGGAGAGGGCCAAGTATAGAGCCTTAGGGACACCAGTGAGGGTTGATAGGTAGAACGAGAGGGAGCCTTGCCATTTTACAGATTGTTGTCTGTTGGTTGGGTAGCTAGAGAACCAA
Source organism: Protopterus annectens (assembly GCF_019279795.1). Taxonomy (NCBI): domain Eukaryota; kingdom Metazoa; phylum Chordata; order Ceratodontiformes; family Protopteridae; genus Protopterus; species Protopterus annectens. The sequence continues at coordinate 475,679,089 of NC_056747.1, read as the reverse complement.
TTGATAGAGGAAAGGAAAGACTGAGGCTGTAGAGATAATAAAGAATTTTAGTGTGGGAGATGGTATTGAAAGTTTTTGGGAAGTCTATGAATAATGAGGAAGCAATTTTGGAAGAGCCTTTAGCTTTGTTTACAGTGTCCATGAAAGAAAGTGGGACTGTGGACTGGCCTGAGACAATTTTGAGTGGAGGTTGGAAAACCCATTTTGGAGAAGATACTTGAGTTGCTGATGGACACATTTTTCCAATATTTTGGAGATGAGGGATAGGATGGTAATAGGTTGAAAGTTTGATACTTCGGTGGAGTTTCCTCCTTTATGCAATGGAATATATGTTTGAAGGAGCACAGGAATGAAAAAGTTGGACACATGTTAGCACTCGCTTGTTTCAGTGATTGGTCTATTAATGAGAATGCTGACTAGTTAAGATATGGCTTCTGCTGCTAGTTCACAATATTCAGCAGGAAGTTTATCAGCTGAGGTCAAGTTGGGTTTTAGCTTAGTTAAGAGTTTACCTGATTTGTAGAGACAGACTATGGAGAAAAAATTTGGAGTACTTGTGCTAGGTCGCTGTTTGAAGAGAAGTTAAAGGAGAGTTTGAAGATGTATTATGAAAGCAAATGTTTTGTGAGAGATATTGGGAGAAGGATGATTTAATACCATACGTGAGCTGGATTATTAAGAGGTTAAATTGATTATATTATCAATGAATACAAACTAAAAATATTAGCAGTATCAAGATGTGATTTATCTGGACAGGGGTTAGGGATGGATTTAGTTCTAGATCTGAGTAGTGAGTTAATTGTTGTCCAGAATTTCTTATGGTTATTTTTGATGATGGCTTGAATTTTGGAGCAAAATTATTTTTGCCATTTGTAACTTGCTTTTTTACCCATTTGCAGAGTTGCCTAACTTTTTGCAGTTTAGCTATTCTTTCCATGCTTCACTCATATATGACATTAGTTGCTTTGTAAGTTGTTAACCATGGAACATGGCTTTTATTCTTTTTGAGCAAAGGGGAGTAGCTCTGTTAAGAATACTTAGTATTGAAATGATGTGGCATCTTCCAGAGGTAGGGTCTTTAGTGTAGTGCAGTTTAGAGATTATTAAGAAAGGAGTCTTGGTTGAATTTGGTTAGATTGTGGGTAATTTTGTAGTGATGTTCTTTGGAGATATGGGACGCATTCCCACAAGTCACTTAGGGTACAGTGGGAGGATGGTAGATAGAGACAATTTACTAGGGTTGGAGACCAGGATCCAGTCCAATACTGATCCATGTATGAAATGTTTAGGTTTACTATTGTATTTGTGAGAGAAACAGTTTTGAGGTCAGGAATAATGAGATCAGAAAATCGTAAGCAAAGAATTTGAAGGAGCACAGGAGTGAACAGCTGAACTCATGTTAGCACTTGTTTTTGTCTCTGCACAGGTTGGAAAGTACAATGTTTGGCACCTTTTTCTGCTGTAGTCATAGGCTCATGGGTTGGCACTAGGCTGTCGGCTCTAGGGCCTATACAAGCCTAGCCATAACAATTCCCTGTCTATTTCTTCCCACAATATTTACTTCCCTGGACCTGTCTAGCAGGGTGACTGACATGATTCCTGGGGTGAATTTCCTTTCTCCCATCCAATCATCAAGGTTCCTTTTGAAGAGGGCTCTGCATGACGTGCATGGGCAGTCTATTCCAGAGTATGGGGAGTTTCTGAGTCAGGAACCTATCCCTCCAGCATGTTTTGTTCATTGTGATGACAAGGTTTAGATCCCTGGGGCATGTGGCTGTGAGGGATTGGGATTTCTTTAAGTGGAGCATGTCCAACAGCTGTGGGTTTGACATGGCCTTGTATGTTAAGCAGAGATTGCCTTGGAGTAGACGATATGCGACAGAGTATAGCAGGAGTTTTTTAAGGCGGTCAGCATAGGGCATCTGTTTTAGGCCTGTGATTCTTTTAGTGAGGTATTTCTGCTGCCTTTCCAGCTGTTGCATATGTCTTGTGAGGTACATACCAAATGGGGCGTTGTACTTTATAATGGGTCTAATGAGGAATGAGTACAGTGGGACAATGACCTCCTTTTTTCTGGATGAAAAGCCCTTAGTGATGAGGTGTGCCACATAGAAGGATTTCCTGACTGTTGTAGTGATGTGGTTATCGAAGGTGAGAACACTGTCCACCTGTGTCCCCAAGTCTTTCATCACACTTTTGGTGTTTAGTGTACTGCCACCTATGTGGTAATTCATGGGTACATGTTTTTTCCCAAAGGGGATAACTATACATTTCTTGGCATTAAGCTTGAGCCCATGGCTCTGGCACCAAGCATATGTTTCTCTAAGGCCATTTTGTAGAATATCCACATAATTTGCGGATTCAATAATGGCTCCCAGTTTGCAGTCATCTGCAAACTTTGTTAGCCAAAGTCCTTTAGTGTTGGCCTGTACTTCAGAAAAGTAGATGCCAAACAAGAGCGGTCCCAGGACTGAACCCTGAGTTACTCCACTTATCACTTGTCTGGAGTTGGATTTGGAGTCGGCTACTTTTACAGTCTGGGTTCTGTCAGTAAGCCAGTTGGCAATCCATCAAGTGACATAGGGATTTATGCTCAGCTTAGTAAGTTTATCTATGATTCCAGAGTGGGGATGGTGTTGAAGGCCTTGGCGAGGTCCAGATAGGCTGTGTGAACCGTCTTACTCTCGTCCACAGCTCTGAAGACTGATTCAAAGACATCAATCAGGTTCAGGAGACAAGATCGTCCCTTCACGAACCCAAACTGGGTGGGGTCCAGTGTTTGAAGGTTCTAATGTCTTTGTTTATAAGTTCCATGATAATGTGTTCCATGCCCTTGCAGAGCAGGCTGGTCAGACTGATGGGATGGTAGTTCCCTGGATCAAAGGTGGATCCCCCCTTGTGGAGTGGGATAACTGTAGCTGTGTGCCACTCAGTGGGCATGAAGCCTGAGGTGAGGCTATGATTAAACATGACACTTAGGTGAGGTGCCAGTTCATTTTGTAGTTCATGTAGTACACAGCCCGGGATGTCATCTGGTCCCATGGATGCTGTATACGTAGCTTTGGAGAGTGCGGTTTCGACCTGTGTGGCCATGATTACCAGAATTTGGCAATTTTTGGTATTAAGATGGGCCGTTTAGGGGGTGAGAGGGGGATGAAGTTGGCACTAAATCGATCTGCCAGGATATTGGCAATATCCTTGGGATCAGTATATTTAATGTCATTCTGTTGTAGCTCAGAGCAGATCAGAGCATTGTCATTTAGATTCTTGACATAACTATAGAATGCCTTGTGGTTGTCTTTGGAATCTTTGGCAATTTTATTTTCATAACTAGCTTTGGAGGATTTTATGAGGGGTCCTTGATATTCTCAACTTATGATCTTCTGGTTTTGTTATTCCCAGATTCAAAATTATTTCATTCGCAAATATGACAGCAAACCAATGTTTTATCATATATAGTTGATCGTGTAATGAGTTGGGAGAAGACATAGATTTATGCTGTTTGCTGGGAATTCTGATGTTAGGTTTTCCCAGTTTATACTGATGTCTCCTAAGATTACGGCTTCATTTGAAATTGTACAGGATATTTAGGATAGTATATTCCCTAGTACTGGGATATAAATTACTGTTATAAATAGGTTTTTAGTATTATTTACTTGTAAGAAGATAAGTAGTTCAGTATTTTCAGACATTTGGCTAGAGTTTGAGTAAGGAGTAAAGTTGTAGTGATTAGGGCAGAACAATGCAACACCAGCAGATTTTTTGAATTATATCTGCTGTGATTATGCTACATCGGGGGAGGAGGTACAGTTCTGGAGTCCTTTATATTGGCAAAAAATAAGTAATAAAAAGTAATAAGGAAAACACCAGACACAGGATTCCCAAGCACTTCAAAAGCCACAGCAGTCCACATGATCTATACTGAAAAAACGAACAGTCTTTTATTTACATCCAAAACTCCATAAGATTAAGCGCTTTCATCTACTGCACCATAGACTTCATCAGAATAAATAAAAAGACATTCACCACTGCTATTTATACCATTTTCAAGCCAATGAGTTCATTAATTAACAGCAACTAGCTTAAAGCAACTGTAGCAGTCTGCCATGTGAGTTTGTTTAAATTAAAAAAAAATGCATATATAAAACACTAAACCTTATAAACAATATGAATAACCATTGTTGTTCATAAAAATGTTGAAAATATAAAAATATTAAAAACCTAATAGCAATGAGCATGTTTTTATGCTGTAAACTTGTGTTCTTATAATTAATATAATATAAGATGTTCTAATGACAAGCTGAAGCTTAACCTATATACAATACATGCATAATAGTGTGACATTTATAACAATAATACACTCATACTTATTATTATATCTACTCTTGTCTCAATTCCAGCAAAGGTGTAATAGAAATGTTATCATTAATACCAGGAGCACAAGTTGTGTTTAACAACAACCGCCATCTCACCTCTTTTTCAAAATAGCTTTTATATCCCCCTCGTGAATGTCTTTTTATTTATTCTGATGAAGTCTATGGTGCAGTGAACAAAAGTGGTAAATCCTACAGAGTTTTGGATGTGAATGAAAGACTCTTGTTTTTTTCAGTATATACTGAGTGGACTGCTGTGGCTTTCCAAGTGCTTGGGAATCCTGTACCTGGTGTTTTCCCTATTAATTTTTATTTCTTATTTTTTGCTGGTTTTAAGGGATAACACTGACAGTTTTGATCCTTTATATTGGGTTTAAGCTATGTTTCTGTGGCTGCTAAGACATCTGGAATTTGTTGTGTAATCTGGGCTTGGAAATCTATTTTATTGCAAATATTTTGAAAGTTAATTGCAACCACGTTCAGTTTTTTGGTTTGGGATATGATAGTTGGTGGAAGAGAAGGACCTGGGTTTGTATGTATATCTCCAGAGAGAGGTTTAAGAGAGAGAGAATTGAGCAGAGAAATGATTTATAAAGACAGAGTATTTTTATGAAGTGAAACTTGATAATGATACTGGAATTATTTTGCAGAAGTTTGATTTTTGGGAAGAAGTGGCAATGTTAAATAAACTAGGCAATAGTTTATTTGGAAGTAGGTGAAAAGATAGTAACAATACTTTTGTATGTATGTGATAGTGTGTTATTAATGGGAGTTAAATGTGACTGGAGATAGCAACAAGAAGGAAAATGTGAGGAATGTTCTTTGTGAATGGGACACAATCAAAAATTAAGGTGGAATGAACAATGTATAGATAAGGTAGAAGTCCTTGTATAGGAGAGTCTAATAGTTGAAAGAAGGATAGTTAATGTAAGGGTCAAGTTATAGATAATGTGCAAGATGAGTGTATGAGGGATGGAATGAGAGAAGTATAAATGTAGGATAACAGTGGTTGGAAATTGGGGGTAGGGTAGGTGAGCTGAGTGAGCCCTGGCACAGTGGGAACTAATGGAGTAGGATGCACCAGGCCATATAAGTGAGTACAAAGACAATCAAGTCGTGAATATATTTAGTGTATGCATTACTGCTATATCAGTTGCTAATAAATTCTTTTTGAGACTTGTGAACTATAACAGCATAACAGGAGATTTATAATGATTTCTAAAACAGGTTATGTTGTCAGAATACCCCTCAACTCTACAAATTTTCACACAATGTTCAGATTTTTGCCTCATGTTTTTGGTTTGTTTTTCGCAAAATTGTGTTTTTTGAGCAAATCATTGACAAATCATTGAAGATTTAAGTCAGAAAGTAATAATAGGCATTTGAGTTTAAGACTTGATACCATTCAGAAAATTAGTGTTAATGCAAAACCTGTTAATCTATCAACTTTCTAAGTTTGCAAGGCCAGTATTTAAAACATGTCCCTATTTTTGGCCTTTGCACAGATTTCTTGCTCTAAGAGTTTGACAGGTATAATCATCAGCTAGGTAAAGACTATTTTATGAGCTTAGAATATTGTATGACTTAAGAAGATAGCTATAAATTATTGACTGAGAGAGAAAGATTATTTAGAGGGCAGAAGTTTAAATGTATAGCAGAAGAATAGATGGTTGGCAGAGGAGAAATATTATACTTTAAAAACTAAACAAAAATATTTGAGTGTAGGGGTAGTGGACAATAAAAGAAGTCTGTCAAGAGAGGGCCAGTTAAGCTTGGCTAGCGGGTATGAATTATAGGACCTAGTTCTTATTGTTAATATCCCTTTGCTGTGTGCCAGCCAGTTAGGTCTGGTTTGTGAATGGAGACATTAACAGTCTACATTATGCTCTACTTGTCAGACAAATCAGTAAAAGTGGCTATGCTGAGATAAAGCATACATCTAATAAATAGCCTGTGCAGTCTTATTTATCCTTAGTTGCAAGAGGACAGTTGGGTCAGGATTCTGATTTTTCTAGGTAGTGTATTGCAGAGGCGAGTACAATATAAAGGAAGTTGGCCAAGTAGGGCTAGTTTAGCACCTGTTTTGAGGAGTAGACAGTTACAAGGACATTGGGGTGGTGGTCCGTAGCCTAAGAGTGAGTACATATCTGAAGCAAAAAAAAATATTTGTGTCTATCTTGTTGAAATATAAATAAATAAATAAATAAATATATGGGATTCCAAACAAAAACACTGTTCTGCTTACTTCAATTTATCCAGAAGTGATGAAGGTGAGTCTGTAAACATCGAAAGAGGTGAAACACAACAGAAGTAAATATTTGTGCATTTGTATGCATTGGGCAATGCAGAGGATGGCCTGTAGTTTTGGATTAGGTGGGGATGAGAAAAATTGTTGTTTTTTTGTTTAGGAATTAAAATACAATAAAACATCTTTAGAGTGACTGCCTTTACTTTAGAGAACAGCAACTGGGTATGGTGGTCGTGATGTGTCAATTGTGATAATACAAAACATGAAAACGATGATAAACATTTCTTTTTTTTAAGGCAAACCACCACTTTTCAGTATGGATTCCTCATTTTAGGTTAGAATATTGGCAGATTTGGCACCTACCAGTGTGAGCTGAACCATGCTGAACAAGGTGACTGTGAGAAGCACCTTGCAGAATGCATGAATTAAATATTTCTCACATTCTGTTTAATTTGTAGTTTTCCTAACAGATGTGGCACATCAAAAACAGTAAAAAAAAAAATAGATTACTTATTATTCAAACACGAGACACACAGGACATAAATGTTCTGTTTCAGGGGGAAGTATAAAGATTTGGTTTTATTATTCAGCTTATTTAGACAAATGCTTTTCTTGTGGCAGGGCAAACTTTCCTTGGTATCGCCACCCTACACCAATAAAAGGGCATACAAGCCTGAACATTATCATTTATTCATTTTTCAATGTCTTTGCCCTCATTAGACTAGGGAAGCCATATAATATCCCACCAAGCAATGGTTACAAGGGAGTAACAATTTTGTACAAGGTATTAACCCACAGCAGGCACAGTAGAAATCAAAATCTCTCTTCTGGCACAACTAGGAGCACTGTTTGGCTAAATCAGTTGCTTGCAGTCTATTAGTTTGCAAGTGGAAACAGAAGAATCAAACACAGGACTACAGGTTGACACTCATTAACTGCTGTGCCTTCACCCTCTGAATGACACTATATTTCATTGCACATTGTATTCCAATATATGTCTATTCTAGCTGAATTGCCTATTTTCACCCATCATTATGTATTTGGATCACTGAAAAAAATCAGAGAACCCTGGCAAAAGCTTATGTTCACACAGGACAAAATGCAGACTCTCCAGAGAAGGTACCCAAATAGGGAAATAAACCAGTAAAACAGCTACCATTATGCTCTGTGATGCATGGACATTTTTTTTAAAACTGTATCAGGGAATCAGAGTTAAAGCTAAAGGGCACTATTAAATGATGGTGCAAATAGTTTTTCAAACCCAATGAAAGAAAATAATGCTGTGAACTAATCATAGTTGTATATTTCATGCCTGAAAGGGTTTGTGTTTATCAGTGGTAGGGGTTGTGCAAGGTGTATTTTTAACTCTCCAGGAATTTTGAAGTTTGCCTCATAAAATACTTCTACAACCAATCATATCACTATGTATTACCCTGCTTACATAACTTCTTCACAAACAAACCACCAACACATCCCCCACTAATCAGACCAAACCCACCTCCAAGCTTACCGTCAGGATCACTCTTCTCTATGATTACGAAGACTCGGTCATTTTTCTCTCTGTCTAAAAACACCAAAGACCTCCTTCAGACTATCCCTCATAATCTTTATATTCCATAAAAGTAATATTGAAACCAACCCAGACACAACTCCCTTTTCTCAACATTAGAGCTACTCTTTCTACACTGGCCTGTGCCCTCCTCAATTTACACAGCATCAGAAACAAGCTGGACCACATAAGTGCTTTTATTTCCCAGCACAACCCAGGCATTCTAGTAGATACAGAATCCTGGGTCAAAAAGCCTCCCCAAACTTTCAAGCCTTTCTAACCTCCTGCAAGTATGTAAATGATCCCAGACCAGGCAAATGATCAAGTGGAAGCTCTCTAATCTTGTACAAAAATAAACTAAATGAAAAGTCATTGTCCAGGAAAATCCCTCCTCAGACTCCAGTCTCCTAAAATTTCCAGCTCACAAAGGCAATCCTCTACTGATCATTACAGTCCATCTACCACCCCTTGCTTACCTAAATAAATCCAAATCACTCATCACTAACATCCTTAATAACAGTCCCAAAATAATAATCATTATAGGTGACTTCAGCTTGGCCCTCTTTTGTCTGACATGGGCACTTTCCGAGCAGACCCAGGTCTCCAACTCATAAAAAACAAGACCTGACCTCAGATACTCCAAACACTGCACACTCAACCTGATTATTATAAACCTACCAGATTCCATCTCCAACAGAAACATTCTGCCACCATCACTAAGCAATCATTGTCCAATCACCTTTACAGTTGTCAATCAGTCTATAAAACTACCACCAATATTAAAATCCCGCAGAAGCCAGAGTAATACAAATGGAGACAAACTGAGGTCCTTTCTCACAGCCCACAGCTGAAACCATACACTCTCCTTACATAGCCCTAATACAGCAGTTGTAAACCTAACCAACCTTCTACTCCAGCTGCAAGACAAATTCTTCTCACTTATCTACAGGCTTTATAAACCCACCAAAACTGAATGGCTATCCACTGAACTCAAACATGTTTTAACTGTAAGGGATGAAACATTTCAAAAATGGAAACATACCCCTACAATTGACCACCATACCTCTTGTATAGTCTTGCGTAACCTAGCTAAGATGTCCATTAGAAGACACAAAAGAAATCTCCAGAGAAACAAATTGTCCCTCTTACATTCTCCAATGCACTTCTAGATAGAGGTTGACCAACTTACAGGAAGAAAACCTAATACTACCTGTCTACAAACACCAAAGTGGTTCAACAAAACTTTCTCCAAAAGATTTCCTTAAAGAATTTAGCAATCTGTCTTCAGTAAGTTCCAACCCTAACACAGATCATACATTGCCCACCAACCACCATTCATCACCCTCTTCCACTTCAGATACATACATCCAAGAGAAGTCTCTGTTCTGCTTGAAAATGTCTCCACCAACACCCCTCCTGGATCTGGCAACATAAACCCCTGGTTCATATATCATTGCAAAGAGCATCTATGTTCCTCTTACCCACATATGTAATCTATGGCTCACATAAATCATGCCACAGATTTGGAAAACTGCTCTAATTAAACATCTCACAAAGCAAACCAACCCACAGATACCACTCACTTCTGTCCAGTATCCATCCTTCCAATTCTGGGAAAAAGTCTTGAAAAGATAGTCTACACCCAACTCTCCCTCTATATTCTGTGGTACCACCTGCTCCTCCTACAGACATGGTTTCTGGTCTGGACAATTATCAGTTAGGGGCCAATGTGCTGTTATAGTACAGTCTGCTAAACTCTGATAATGGCCTCCTTACAGGTGTCCTTTTACAGGCCTGACAAATGCATTTGACATAATAGATCATCATAATATCCAAAACAAACTAATGGGTCCCTGGTTTAAAAACTTCCTCACTGAAAGACACTTCAGATAGTTAAAATAGGATCCTCCCAATCAGAATCTGCAACTGTTACCAAAAATGTACCACAAGGAGCCATTTTTGCCCCCTCCTCTTCTCCATATTCATTAATAAACATCCTTGTGATCCCCTCACTTCTCCTTTATGTTGATGACATGGTCATTTACTGATCAGGCCACTCTCACACCAACATTCAGTGCCAACTTTAGGAAGACTTACATGAGATTCCCCAATGTCTCATAAACCATAAACTACTTCTCGACCCCACCAAGACCAAAACTATGCTTTTTGGAACTCCACAGAAAATTCACCAAGCACCCAACTCTATCTTTGAGCTATATAACCATTCCATAGAGGCAACCTCCACCTTCAAATACCTAGGACTATAGCTTAATCAGTCACTAATTTCCATTTCCACATAGCAAAGTGAAAGCTAAAGTAAACTTCTCCTTCTGGGCCAAAAAGATCTTCCCCTTTTCTATCCCAACTAGCTAGAGTAGCCACTGGCAAAGGAGTTCTCTTTTCTAAACTTAAGTGTGGGCTCCCAATTTTTGCAACTGCTTCCAAGAAAAATACTGCCACAATTCTGACTACCTCTAACAGCATCTGTCAATTAATTATAAACTCACCTCTCTGTGAGCATCACTCTATCAACCAAGAAAAAGCGAAATAGCTGTCCTTAAAGATCTAACCTACTTTTAGGAACCAAACTCTACAAACTTCTCCAAATTCTTCCATTTATTCCCCTTGTAGCTTGACTTTTTGAAAAAAAAACTCCTCATACAACCTGAGACACTACTCACAAGCAACACCAACTATAATTACCCCTACAACCAAACTCCACAGCACTGCACATGCTCTGTCACACCAACTCTCATTACCCCTACAACCAAACTCCACAGCACTGCACATGCTCTGTCACACCAACTCTCATTACCCCTACAACCAAACTCCACAGCACTGCACATGCTCTGTCACACCAACACTCATTACCCCTACAACCAAACTCCACAGCACTGCACATGCTCTGTCACACCAACTCTCATTACCCCTATAACCAAACTCCACAGCACTGCACATGCTTTCTCCTCTCAGGAATCTATTCTTTGCAAGCTCTCTCCATGACATTAAGAAAATCAACACTTATGCCAAAGTCAGAGTGCAATTCAAAAAGCACTTTTTCATCCAAGCCAAATGTTCATGCTCCAACACAGGACATATCACCTAACCTACCTCTTTTATGAATCTCTCCTCTCTCAAGATTCACTGAAGATTGACACACTTTAGAAACTAATTTATATACTGTACATTACACTCAGCTGCGGTGGTGGTGCTGCAGTAGCCTTGTCGCCTCACAGTATGACGTTGTCCTGTTTGATTCTCAGTTAAAGCGTCTTATGTGTAGAGACATGCTTGAATGGGCATACCTTCGTTGAAGGTTGTGCGTCAGGGTTGGCAACTCGGCACGTAAAAATCTACTGCCAATCATTAGCAGACCGGAGTTCCGCTGTGGCAACCCCTAACCTGGAAAAGCCGAAAGACACAACAACAACAACATCACACTCAGCTTGACTGTATGTTGCACCATGCTTGCTCACTAGAATGTGTATGCAGTGTTTTTTTTTTTTTAAATGTAATTAGGTTGATCTGTCTGTTACTAATTACATTTCTGTATTTTTTGTCTGTGAAATGTTTTGTATTTCACCTGGGCTGAGCCTGAAATTGCTCGGGTCTATATCACATAGTCGAAGTGCCGTAACTTTGATTGACATATGTTCGAACACATATGTCCGAAGTTACGGAACTCTGACTAGCTATAAAAAATAAACACACAACGGACAAATATAAAAACTGTTGTATGCAGGGGGTCAAGCCCCCTTGCACCCTCCATACCTCCCGCTACTTAAATATACCAACTCTAAGATCACACCACATTTTATATATATATATATATATATATATATATATATATATATATATATATATATATATATATATGTCTGTGTGTGTGTGTGTGTGTGTGTGTGTGTGTGTGTGTGTGCGCATGTGTGTATAAACAAACCAAACAAAACAAAAACACAAAACAGCAATTGGATCATGGACAGGCAGCTAAATCAAACCTCTGTTTTATTTAGGGAGGTAGTCTTTCCACCCCACAAAGTGAGGGGCATGTGCCATTACCCATACTGCCAATACTTAATATATCTTTGAGTTTGCCATTACTCAGAGAAAAGAACCCCCCCCGAAAAAAAAATGAAGAATGTGCCTTTCACCTTTATTCAGCCAGTTTGAAGAGCACAGAGCCCAAATCAATATGATCTAAGCATGTGCATTTCTGCAGAACAAATGACACCATTTCAATTTATGTTAAGCAAACAAGTAAAAGCTAAGCAGACATAAATATCTGCTTTATTCCTAATATGCAGTGTAAGCTGTATTCTCTCATGGGAAGGCCTAATTTTTTTTGACATCTAGGGAAGAGTTAAGCTCATTTCTATGGCTGGGCAGGTGTAACATCTGAGAATCCATGACTCACTGTCTTATAGTGTTCTTGAAACCGTTATAGGAATCACGTTTTACATTATAGAACATTCATTTGTCTGTGTTTCTGCAAATATAAGGTTAAATGCCAGCTATTGCAGATTTATTTACATGCTCATATTCAGCTCTATGACTGACTGACTGGGCAGTGCTGCAGAGAACTGAACGGGAGGTATTTCTGTAGACCTGAGCAGTGTTATATGGGAACATGTTGATGAAATGGCCAGGTGGTTCAATGAGACTACAAGAGATCTGAGCATTGGACTCTACATGCCACTGTGGATTCAAAAAGGGGGTGGTAAACCTATAGATTAGCTCTAAGCTATTGTATTGACGTGGAAAACATCCAGTCTGCAGAAGTCTACTTGTATGTTTTAGAAAGGATATAATGTTTTGGTAGAGTGCAGGCTTCGAACACTAATCCCTGAAGGTGCATTGTCCTGCAAAGTGTTGGACATGTTTTTCCATGATTAATTTTAACCATGAACTGGTACATTTGATTTTTCATTTGTCCAAGAAACTTTAGAAGCCTACACTATGCAGTTTTTGTGACAGAGTTCCCTTTTTGCATAAATGATCACAATTCACTGGTACTGATATAGTAAAACTAAAATTACTGAACATGGCAGAGTTCTGTATATAAGCACATTTTGGGGAACAAGATTAACCAGTGCATTTCTGTAGAGGATGAATACCTTCAGTTCAGGATTCCACAGAATCTGGAGTCTAGGCATAACATTTTCTTTTCTAGATTTTTGTGCTATGCTTGATGAAACTTCACCCCCCCCTATCAATCCTGAACCCTTTTATTCCCCTGCTATTTTGGAAGATCCTGGTGAGGAGGCAAGAGCTGATCAAAGGGTTCCATTATCTATAAAGCAATAGCAGGATGAAGTGTTGCAGTATCTCAATGTAGGAGTGCCAGGCAGAGAGTAGCAGCAAGTCAAATACTAAAGTACCTGCTCCTGTACAATGCATCAGCTGTATGAACTACTCTCGTGACCCACATGCAAAACTTCAACTTGGTCTGCGACATCAGTAGGATTTGTTGACAGGACAGATTTGTGTTCCAGAGGCTTCCCCAATATGTGGAATAGGCTTCCTCTCCACTTGAAGCAGAGTACCCCATTATCCCTTTTTAAGAGAAACCTGGATAACTGGATGGGAAATAGAAAATACACCTCTGGGATTCCACCTGTGTCACTGCTGGACAAGGGCTTTGGGTGGTGACTTGTGGAAACATGGACTAATTTATTGGCTAGGCTTATAAGGGCATCAGAGTCAGTAGCCTAGTAACTTGCTATGATCCTATGGGAGCCTAAGAGCAACTCAACAGCATCACTCCATCATACAGGTAGATGTAACCATAACAGAAATTAGCAATGCACTGCACTGATAGAAAACAAGAAAAACAAAATAAATCAGATTGCCACTACAACAGTATTGATAGGATGCTGCAGAAGGAACACGAACTGCAGAATATCACACTATATAAAGCAGAAATTTGTAAAATGGCAGAAGACAGGACTTCAGAAGACAATGGCAAACAAATTGTGTACCAAGGGATAACATGCAGGAATGCAGGGTATAGGAAGTGCCAAAGGATAACCTACAGGACAGCAGGGAGCAGGAAGTGGCAAGGGATGACATGCAGGACAGCATGGGGTAGAAGTGCCAAAGCATAGCAAGCAGGACAGCAGGTGGCAGGAAGAAAACTGTATAATATAACATGCAAGGACACACAAATATCTAGCTATCATGTGGTTGGTAACAAGTAGACAGCATGATGCTACCACTGTATGTACAGAGCAGTATGGAACATCACACACGAATGCATCAAAAGCAAGGCTTTTACGGGAGGCAGGTGCATGCACAGGTACATAGTGATAGTATGTGGTAACTACACAATAACACATGCACACGCACAAGTACATAGTGACAGTATTTAGTAACTGCACAGTAACCCATGCAATGGTAGATTGTGACAAGTACAATATATAGTAACTACACAATAAAACATGCAAAAGCAGAAATGAGTACAGAAAGAGCAAAGAAAGTGTTATAGGAAATGCATTGTCAGACATTATTGTGAATTCCCAGCAAGAAAGGCTAGCATGTGCCAGAAAAAATACTATACCATGGAAACAGTACATATTTGCTAGTGTGGAATATCACTGCTGTGCACTGTAACCTATGATATTCGTTGTGTTATACAATCCAGTGCCATCATCATGTCCATCTCTTGTAACCACCACTACATCTTGTAACCTTAACCAGAAGGCCAACACAAGCTACAATGCCCCACCTGGGATATTACAGGTGCATTATTGTTGAAACCTTCACAAACAACACTCAGTCATCACACAACACACATCACACAACATAAGGAATATTTGGCCATGCTTGGCAATGGTGAGTGGGGTTGCATTGTTTGCCACTATGTGTAAATAAAAATAATGGCAGTCAAATTAAAAACATCACTACTGCAAACAACACAGATCTGCAGCTGAAGGGCACTGAACAAGGGACAGAAGGACCAAGATGTAATCTGGGTTGGGGGGGGCCTGGGGGTGGTTGGTGGTTAAGGTACACACCTTACAAAGGAGAGTGCAGGGTTGGAGTCACAATAATATATTGGGCTTAAAAATAAAGCAGTTAGCTTAGTACTTTACCTCTATGAACTATGATAATAATATGAAGGAAGGACTGGAGAGGCATGCACACTGCAAGCAAGGGGGACATACACAAGGGAAATGGAGTACTAAAAACAAGAATCTAGTTAACACCTTTTTATATGATACCTTTTTTTTTTATTTTTGAAGCTGCAAAAAGCAAAAGGAAAGTATAGGGAGAATTAGGAGTACCATGTCCAGGGGCTAGCTCTTTTTTATATTTTTTTCTGGAAGTGGGGACATCTGAGCCATTCCCAATTAATAGGCTCTTCAACCTGCTCCGTGCACAACATCAGGTAAAGTTTTGGAATGTTAATCATCTATCTAGCCCCAAGAAGCTTTAATTGTGTTTTGGACACATGCAGCAGATTGCAGTTATTGTTTCCAGCACAGTGTGTTATACAGAGCAAAACTTGCTCTGTCCCATCATACCAAAGCACTGGCTGCAGCAACAAGGTGGTCTGCTGCCTACTTAATTAACATGTGGCCAGAACTACCCTTTTTCCACTGCTTGCACTACAGCGTGGCTTGCAGCCATTGGAGCAGTGAAGCACATGTCGAACACCATTTGGTCACATACTTGTACCATAGTTCCTTAATTCACATTTCACATATTAGAATGATCACAAGTACTTATCTAATCATGTTTAGCAGGTGGCTCAGTGTTTTAATATTCCAGGGAGAGAGGGAAACAGACCCAGCACTGACAGGCAGTGTAAAACTTTTCTTTAACATGTAGCAACCTCCAAGTGAGAAAAGCAAAGTAAAGGGCATGTCCAGTCAAGTGGGTGCAGGCATTTGCCAGTGCAGAACATTTTATTTTTGTATATAACATTTTCCCTTAGGATGAGTTTATTACATGTATTACAGAAATGTGAGTAATATATCTCATCATATCTGAGCTGGCATTGCTGACCTTCTGTGAAATGTGCTCACCTGTACTGAGACAATGTAGAGGATGTCTACATCAGCGTGGCTTCCTTCTGGAACATGTGTCCATCACTGCCAGCAACAGCTGATACAGATGAACAGACTGCACCTTTAACACATCACCATGTGCAGCAGCTGAAAATACACTGTGGGTATCAATGTACAGCTCTGAAAAACAGTTAGTACCAAAGAAGCAATATAGTGGAAAGCAGAGTCATATGGGTAACAACACTTACCTAATTGCTTTTGCGCACTTGCCTGATGCTGCAAAGTTTATAGAATACAACTTGGTTTAAGATAAACTGAAAATGCTGGTTGGATTGGTACACTGGATCACACCCACTATTTTCATTAATCCAAATCCAATCTCTGACATCAGATATACTCACAACCAACTAGAAAGGAATGCTCTGTGCGACCGTCTTGCACTCAAAACAGTTTCACATGGACATGGCTCTTTGACAATACCCGTGGAGAAGATTTCAAAACAGTTTCACATGGACATGGCTCTTTGACAATACCCGTGGAGAAGATTGGTGTCATACATTAAAATTAACAGTGAATACATTACAGTCGTGAATCCCAACATATAAGGTATCTGTAGGACACTAGCTCTTCTTAGAACACCGTTTATAATCAATAAAGTGGTGGGGCCTTGCTGGGCATGTCAGCCTGGGCCCTGTATGTTGATATCTACATGTGTTTTGCTGCGCATCAGTTTTGATTAACCTGATCTGCGTTTGTTGCTCAAGATGGTAGTACACAATATCCTGTTTTTACAAACATTTTCTATTATTGTATTAACATTGTACAGTCTACTTCAGTGAGGGTATGACATCTGTATACATTACTATGATGTATAAAATGTGCTATAATTCATCACTGGGTTTACAGTATTTGATGATAATTCAATACAGAAATACAAATAGAAACAAAATGATAACTCTTCAAATTTATTTATTTAGGTGCATGCTCTAGATCACAGAGGTCCCTTTTCAACTATAACCTGATCTTTTTAATTGCAATTAAGAGAGTAGGTAAACTAACTCTGGATTAATTTTTTTGCTCTGTAACTGTAAAGAGGCATAGTAAAGAAGTATTTATTTTGTGGGAGTACACAAAACAAGATGAACAATGTAGAGAACTGGTGACTACATAGTGAATAGTTTTACATAGACTCTGCAACTAGAAAAACTTTGAGACCAGTTCTGAAACATGTTAAAATTGATTTTTATGGTACCCCCTGGGAATATGGAGGAACATAATCGTATTCCTAAGAATAGCTGATATTAAAGTGAAAATCAAGGGGAACAGACTTACACCCAAGAATGTATGTTCTTGGAGTATTTCCCTGATTTTAAGTTAGAGTGCTTGTCATATTAATAGAAATAGGTAGCAGGGATGTATATATGTGTGTGTGTGTGTGTGGGGGGGGGGGGGTTAAGCACCTGTTCAAAAAACAAAACAAAGAAAATACTTTGATGGTATAGCAATGAGTTTCAAAATCTAATGCATCTTTTTAAATCCTTTTTACTTTTCAAAGTGTCAGGACTCTCAGAATTAGGTCTTGTCATTACAGGGAGCAGTTTTGTTGTTACAGCTCATGAAATGGTATCCCAGAGAAACAGTCTTAAGGCATTATCCATAGAGGATGACTGGGAATGTGAACAGTTAAAGTAGTTCTATCCACAGTGGAGGAACACAGGAAGTCTGCTATATGTCAGTTTGGTGGTTAGAGAGGGACAGTGAAACAAATACAGGAGAATTACAGACATGAGCTGCTTAGGCGCTAGGATGTTATCTTCAGAAGGCACAGTAATGTTCCTTATTTTATACTGCACACAGGTTGGTCTACTTTGGAATGCCAAATGTAAACATTCTGGGACTCATAAAATGCTGCAAAATAATGCCTAAAACACAGAATGGTGAAAATTTCACCTTTGAGTGTTTCTTACAGGATGCTAAAGGAGGAGATCACAGCCATACCTCTTAACCTTACCGAATTCCTCAGTAATTACTGGTTTTGAGGGCAAAATAATGAAGTACCACGAATTCACAAGTGGCCCCTTCAATTCCTGATTTTTTTTAATTTTTATTTATAAATTGAAGTTGTGGCTGACATCATCACACAATCACCAGCATATCCTACAATGTCATCAATGTGCAGAGATGTATGTGATGACATCAGCTTCGTGCCAGCCTGTCGGAGACTCAGACACTAATTGGACATTTACCTTCTGTTTGGACTGATAGCAGGCACAGCACAGCATTGAGCTGAACAGAGCTGTTTTTACAATTTAACTCAAGTTCAAGTTGTTCAGCTTCTGCAGTGAAGAGCGAGTCCGGTCCACCCAGCGCCTGCTGCTTACCCGTGTCCTCCTCCACACTCTCCCTCCCAGGATGAGAAAATGTACTTTCTCCAGTGGTTCAACCTATGGCTTGACTACATAAATAAAGAATTAAAAGAAATATGTATGTATGTATTTTGTATGCCTTAATGAGTTGTTAGAAGAAACTGTCTGCAGACCGGTAACCTAATAGACTTGCATTAAATGGGAATTTTGTTATCCTCTTTAAATTAAATGTCTCTTGAACTCTCACTGCGCTTTGTTTACTCTTAGAACACTTTGTCCAAATTAAAATGTTTGAGTTCTGCACAGCCTGAACCATTCCCTTATTAAAAAAAAAATCCATGCTAGCTAGTTCTGATTGTGGCATCTGCGCTGTTTGTTCCTTATTTTTAACCTTGCAAATCATACATTGTAGTACATCATGGTTTCATTTGCTGCCAAAATTGTCCATTTATAAGGGTGCCGTTATGTGAAGAACTTTATCTAAGTGCACATTTTAAAGGTGTTAGTGCTGTCCCAATCCCAAAATATATTGTGTTAAATAGGTATAATCCTTGGAAACGGCTGAAAGCATAAGCAATGCATAACACACATCGGTTTATATTTATTTGTTTGATAAAAATGAAAGCCATATGGGCAAATATGCTTCTTTTCTTGGACAATCTCAGAATAATGACTGGTTAATTGACTTTCTCACTGCTGCACAGTTTACAAACTGAGACTAGGAGAAACTGGAGAATCAAACATTAATTAATTATTATTACACTGAAGCATGCAAATGCATTGCAATACCCAGGTCTTGAGCTAGTTAGCTAAAACAGTAATGCAGGTTATTGTACTCCTCTGTTGTCCTGGGCTTGATTATTCAACAGATGTGTGTGTGTGTGTGTGTGTGTGTGTGTGGGATAATCCAAACCATGGTTTCCAGATAACCATGAATGTTCAGAACATTGTGTCTTGAATACAGTCTGTTTTTTTTTTAATTAGGCAGTGAGAGAACACCTGCTGTTCAAACAATGGGGATATATGATGTAAAATGGATTCTAGTAAACTGCTGTGTTTATTTTCTTTTAACAGGATAAAATAAACAATAACTTGACAGGATTGTAGGTGCATAGGAATTTGGTGCTTATTCAGAGAGTAGATCAGCCTTAAAAACAGTCTGTGTGCTTGCAGTGAAAATTATTTTGCACAGCAGAAATTCTGCATTAACCTGATGTATCTCAATACCAAGAGATTGCCAAATTTCGATAATCACGGCCACACAGGTAGAAACCGCACTCTCCAAAGCTAAGAATACAGCATCTATGGGACCAAATGACATCCCAGGCTGTATACTACATGAAAAAGTGAAAGAAAAGTAAATTTGTGGACCATCATTTGAAAAATTATGTTTTACCAGATTTGTGTGTGCAGGACTCCTGGGAATTCTTGTCCACTCTCCCGGATAACACCAACCACTGTTTAGTGTTATATATACATTGTAGAGCTGTTGTTTTAGTATACCCTGGAACAGGCTTTCTTTCAGAATTTACAGAAGGGGGTCTATCTTAGTACATCGACAGAACCATTATCAAATCAATCATCTGTTACAAATAACCGCCACAACAACAGCCCAACCATTATCATATATCAGCAAGCACATCTGTTACAAGTGCAAATATGTACTGCAATGAAAACACAGTGTTGTCACCAACTCAACTATTACGTTTATTAACTCAGACACCTGTTACATGGACTGCAATATGTACTGCAATGAAACACCAGTATTCCTATTCAAATCTGCACTATCAATAACTGGAAAAACCTCTTTTAATTAATATCCTCCTCCTTTTCGGTGTTCGTGACGCATAACCAACAGACATCGCGATGTCGTAATCATCAAACACGATCCTGCTCCCAGTCTGAGAATATTGGATTAGATCTTTTTCCTCTGTTGGGAATGTAGCTTTGATCTCAGGTAGGGCAAGTGCAACCAACTTGACAGCAGCAAGTAATTCCTGGTGGAAGTGTTTGTAGCGGATGATAAAACCTTGTTGCACACTCCTCCATAAGTTCTGTCCAAAATGGAATATACAGCCTTTGGAACAGACATCGTCCATCAGCCACATATTGGCTTGGCTCAGTATTAACCGCTGACTGGCGTCTGACCGATTCACCTGCTGTAGCAAGGCTACTCTTTGCGGCAGACAATATCAGCTCTGATTTTAGTAATGCAAACAATGTAAGCAGCCGCTGCACTCAACCTCCTGGACCGGATGAGAGCGCGCACTGAGTGGATCAAGCCGGCCCCCCCCCCGGACGACCTCCAACACTACAAGTCACTACTCTCACACGCTTTCCTTTTTTTTTTACTTTCCCAGTACTTTCTTCTCTCTCTCTGTCTCGCTCAAGATAATATATAAGTAGTTGTCCACAATCAGATTTTCATGGATTTGAGACTCTACACTTTGATATGTGTCTCCTACTACTCGGGAATGTTGATTCAGCAGCACCCTTCCATATTCAATGCGGGCAGGCACTGGGAGGAGACCAGCGGTGTTATATATGTACACTGATTGCTTGTCATTAATATATGGTGCAGTAACACACAGCTGTTCCTGGAGGAAACTGATTTTAGATCAACTTTATTTTCCGTTATTGGGTACTAATGCAACAGTGGTAAACAACAAAGAAGAATTTTGCATATACTTACACAGGATGCTGTATTAGTTAATTTGGCAGTTAAAATGACAACATTAGTTTGACATCCATTCTAAAAAGAAGAAAAAAGCTTTTTAACATACTTTTTTTTTTAACCATTTAACAAGTACATTTTAAACTATGGTTGTTTAATTGATCACACAAAAGTAAATGGAAATTAGTGGACCAATTTTTTTTTTTAAAAAAAGCAAAAAATTTTTTAAAAACACAATTGTGGGTTTTATATGATTTACTCAACATTATGTATAGTGAACAATTTTAAGCATTTATTATGAAAGCATTAGGTAATGTTAATAGGTATTTTCACTACAAAAGTTTTGTTTATTTTTGTTTGTGATTATTAAAAGCTTTTGCTGCAATTTGGACTCTACTGTACTACATGAACTTTAAAATGAACTGGCACCTCACCTAAGTGTCATGTTTAATCATAGCCTCACCTCAGGCTTCGTGCCCACTGAGTAGCGCACATCTACAGTTATCCCGCTCCACAAGGGAGGATCTGTCTTGGATCCCGGGAACTACCATCCCAAAAGTCTGACAAGCCTGATCTGCAAGGACATGGAACGCATTATCATGGAACTTATAAAGACATTGGCAACCTTCAAACACTGGACCGCACCCAGTTTGGGTTTGTGAGGGGCCGATCTTGTCTCCTGAATCTGATTGACTTCTTTGAATCAGTCTCCAGAGCTGGGGACGAGGGTAAGGTGGTCCACACAGCCTATCTGGAACTTGCCAAGGCCTTCGACACCGTCCCCCACTCTGGAATCATAGACAAACTTACTAAGTTGGGCATAAATCCCTACGTCACACGATGGGTTGCCAACTGGCTTACTGACAGTACCTAGACTGTAAAAGTAGCCAACTCCAAATCCAGCTCCAGACAAGTGGAGTACCTCAGGATTCAGTCCTGGGACCACTCTTGTTTGGCATCTACTTCTCCGAAGTACAGGCCAACACCAAGTGACTCTGGCTAACAACATTTGCAGATGACTGCAAACTGGGAGCCATTATTGAATCCCCAAATGATGTGGATATTCTACAAAAGGGCCTCACAGAAACAGATGCCTGGTGCCAGAGCCATGGGCTCAAGCTTAATGCCATGAAATGTATAGTTATCCCCTTTGGAAAAAACATGTACCCATGAATTACCACATAGGTGGCAGGACACTAAACATTGAAAGTGTGATGAGAGACTTAGGGACACAGGTGGACAGTGGTCTCACTTTCGATAACCACATCGCCACAACAGTCAGGAAATCCTTCTATGTGGCACACCTCATCACTAAGGGCTTTTCATCCAGAAAAAGGAGGTCATTGTCCCACTGTACTCATCCCTCATTAGACCCATTATAGAGTATAATGCCCCGTTTGGTATGTACCTCACAAGACATCTGCAACAGCTGGAAAGGCCACAGAAATACCTCACTAAAAGAATCACAGAAATAACTAAAAATAAAGCAGATGCTATATGTTGACCATCTAAAAAAACTCCATCTATACTCTGTGGCATATAGTCTACTCAGAGGTGACCTCTGCTTAACATACAAGGCCATGTCAAACCCTGAGCTGTTGGACAAGCTCCACTTAAAGAAACCCAATCCCTCAGAGCCACACACTCCAGGGATCTAAACCTTGTCATCAAAATTAACAAAACATGCTGGAGGGATAGCTTCCTGACCCAGAGACTCCCCATACTCTGGAATAGACTGCCCATACATGTCAAGCAGAGTGCCTCATTGGCCCTCTTCAAAAGGAACCTTGATGAGTGGATGGGAGATAGGAAATTCACCCCGGGGATCATGTCAGTCGCCCTGCTTGACAGGGGTCCAAAGAAGTAAATATTGTGGGAAGAAATATCCAGGGAATTGTTATGGCTAGGCTTGCATAGGCCCTAGGGCCAATAGCCTAGTACCAACCTATAAACCTATGTATATGTTCCACAAATTGCAAGCACTAATTATTCAGTGTCAAAGAAGTAATTGTATTTAGGGTGAAGAAGCTACAGATAGTGATTTTATATCAGTAACTTCATGTATCTCATTGGATGATGTGGAGGATTCAGAATGAAAGACGCTCATCTGGCTATCTGTCATTATAGTCAGTATTCCACAATTCCACTGGAGTGGGTGGGGTTACATAAATACACATGCAAATTTTATGTTAATCAGCATACAGTTTTCTGTCCAGTTGTAGCTACTTTTCATGGGCCTTTGTCCAAATGTTTTATGTTTCAATTTTGAGATGTATGATCACAGATGAAACACAGAAATTGCACAAGCAATAAGCCCCTATGGAAAATAAAGAGCAGCATTATGTCTCTCAGCATCTTGGGCTTTGCGTTAGTGATGCTTGAGGAATCTCATCTCAGCCACCTGTAGAGATGCTGACACAGAGAGCGAGAGGCCCTGCTCAGGCAAGTCTAGACTAATATCAGACTAGTTGATGTACTACAGATAACAGTTATTAAATGTTATAGTTATATAGTGTAAGAGTGGTATTACAACAGAACATACAATTTGTTTTATTTAATGGACAACTGGTGATAGAGATGGTTTAGGAGTTTCATCTGTCCTTGGAAATTCTGCATTGCTTTTGAATGAAAGAGGTGGGTGCATCAAACATAGGCACTTAACAGGTGGATCATTTCATGTTGTTTTCTGCAGGGAAGGGGATGAAAAAGTTGCTGATCTCTCCAGATAGCTTTTGCTAGGTTTTTAAAAGGATCACTTTGGTTTTAGAGTAATCTGGAAAAAAGTTGGAGATGAGGACATAGTCCATTTCTGGACTTGGAGAAAGCTGATTTGGGCAGTCATGTAATGGTTCAAAGTCCCACAAAAGTTTATACTGTTAGTACAAGCTATGTAGAACACAAGTACAGTCAGGGATCAGACCAACAGAGGGTTGCCCCTTGGATGTGGGTGTGCATCAGGGTTCTCTGAGCCCACTCCAGCTCATATTGGTAATGGGTTACACCAGTAACAGGTCAGAGGGGATAGATCAACAATGGTACTCTATGCAGACAATATGGCATTGCAAACAGACTGTGAACAAGAACTTCGGTAAATGACAGGAGAATGGGATGCAAAACTGAAAGCACAGGGGATGAAAGAGTACAGGAAAGACAGTGGTTATGGCAGCAAATGGGAGAAATCAGAAGCAGAAAACTGAATTAAAAGGGTAAAGGTTAACAACTTCAAGTGTCTGGGAGGGGGGGTGTGGTCAAGAAGGGAAGTTTAAATAAAGTCAAAGCTAAAATCAGTGGTGCTGCTGCCAGCTGGCATAGTGTGTCAGGGTAGTATGTGGCAGAAGAGTGCAAAAGGAGTTGAAGTGTAAAGTGTACAAAATGGGGGTGTAACCAGTACTGCTGTATGGCAAAGAAACCAGGGCAGTGAAGGCTGAGCAGATGAGGAAGGTTGAGGTAATGCAAATTAAGTGCTTGAGATGGGTTGTAGGATGCTTACTGAAGAACTGATGAAAAATGATGGCATAAAAGTAGGAAGATGGTTCTAAATTGGGAGATGTGGTCTCAGCTGACGAAACATCCTGACAAAAAGAGGAAAGAGTTTGTTGATGATGATGACAAGAACGACAAATAGTCATCATGGTGACAATAGGGTGAAAGACAGCTCTTTGGTAATGGTTCTTGATTGGTTGAAATGACCAGAATGGTAAGTCACCGTTGTCCAGCAGAAAGTTAAAGTTCACTAGCACACTGAATACATTATTTATGAAGAGGAAAAATAAACAAGAGGGTCATGTATGGAGCTTTATTGTATCCCAGAAGGGAAAAGCAAGAAAGATGACATGAATTGAGGAGTTTGGTGTAACATTAATTTGGCTTTTTTGAGACCAGTTAATTCAACAGTCACTTTAAGTCCATATTTATGTAGACATCACTGAAGGTGAGGAGAGCATAAGAAGGCTCTGTGCCCTTCAAAAACCTTCTGGTTGTGTTAAAGTAATTTACTGTGGTCAAAGCAATTTGTTAGTTTGCTGAAAATTTCACACACTTGTAGTTTTAAAAGGGCAGAGAGAGACTGTTGTTTGGCAATAGTGGCCAAGGGGTGTGGAAACGATGTAAATTCTCTGGGGGAATAATGACTGAGGATTTTCATACACCAGGGAATGAACCTGTGGCTAGGGTAGTGCCAATGATACACTGAATTGCTCTGGCAATTAAAATTAATTGCATACATGAACTCAGGATGCAACACACTATTGACAAACTAGGGCTCTACTTCGGATTGATGTTTCTGGCACACTTTTTTTTTTCTAGTGGGAAGCTGAACAGAAAACTTGAATGGGAGCCAAGACTGCATATGATGTAGAAACAAGATGAAGCATCTTGGGAGGATCTTACATGGAGTGCATTTTGATACCTATACTGACAGGGTGTATTTCTTAGTCTGTAGCTGTCCCGAGTCCTTGGACAGAGAAGGGATTCTCAGAAGGTGGTGTTGGAGGTATTGATTGGGAATGATTACAGCAGATATTTAGTGCTGTCCATAACCATTTGAAACAGAGGATCTAGTCACTGTTTGAATACCAGGCAGATCTGATGTCATTCAGCAGCACCTGTAAAATGCCTGTCTTTCTCGCTCACCTATGGAATTCACCCCCCCCCCCACATTCAAATCACCCAAAACCACTACACCTTCAAGACCATGCTCCATTCCCATCTCTCTTATCACTGGGAGTGCTCATGCTGTCACCCCACCTATATCATTTTTGCTCACCCATCCTTTTTTCACCTTTCTCAAAACTCAACCTAGTGAGACTCCCTTCATTTCATTTTCAGTCCCTCTCCCTTTTTTCTTTTCTCATAACTTATCCTATTCACCTTTCACTGTTCTACTCTCTTGCTCTAATTCTTCCTACCTCTCACCTCATGAAACTGAGTGCCTGCACTCCAAATTATACTTATGTACTCCAAAATACTTGTTTTAATTTCATTCAATGCTTTGTTACAACACCTTGCTCAACTATTATTCTGTCTTCTATATTACTGTGTTTTTAGTAGTTTTGAAAATTGTATGCACTTAACTTTGTTGATATTAACTTTGTAATAATTGTATATGGAGCTTTTCTCCTCAGGCCTTCATTGAAAACGGGCTCGTTTTGGCCCAATGGACTTTCTCGGTTAACAAACTGCAAATAAATAAATAAATAAAATAAATAAGAACTAGAGAAAAGTTTAAGTTTCTTTTGAATACTATGGATGTAAATAGCGGGAGCTTGCTGAAATAGTAGAATATTATTTGTGGGTGAGTGGGCTAAATGAGTCCTGTAGTATTGTAGGTAACCTTAAGGACAGGGTAGTAGTATTAAATAAGTTGCAGAATTCAGAAGCAATACTTTGTAAGGGTTCTTTGACAGTGGGGTGGGTCCAGCTGTTTACTTTTGTGTGGTTAAGCATTGTTATTCTTAAAAAGTGAGCTACTGATGGAATTATTTTTTACTTAATCACTTATATGATTTTATTTTAGAGTTTTCTATATTGACTCTAAATTTTACAAGGATTGATTTTTTATGGCACTGTTTCCATGCCTGTCTGAGAGTAGTCTTTTTTTTTTTTTTTTTTTATGAATCTTATTGGGTTAGGCCATTTAGGGACAAAGGAAGGTACAATTTAAATCAACAGCAAAATTCTAGGTCAAATTGCTAGAGCTTGGTCCAGCTAATTGGCTTGAGGAAAGTGGTAAATGTAGCTGGACAGAACAACTTAATAGTTACATTTAAGGTGTAATGACTGGTTCTCATGACTTGGTATTTACATTTAAGGTATCATGATTGGTTTTCTTGATTTTGCTGCGAGACCAATGATCAAAGATTGGAAAGTTATCACAGAGAGAGTCAAAGATTACTCACAATCTTTGGATACTATTTAATGATTATGAGATGACCCAGTCTAGAAAGTTCATTTATATTATTTATTAGTTAACCAGGTGGGTCCACTGGACACAAACATGCCCGTGACTTAACAGAATTTTCTAATTAAGTGACTTACTCAAAGTCACACAGTAGGCAAACAATGGCTGAAGAAATAGAACTTTCTATTAGTAGACAAGGGTCATTAACACCTCCTAACCGTAATATTGTGAACGAATTTGCCTGCCCTCTTTCTTTTTGGGAGATTTTGTCAATTCCATGGATTTGATAACTTACACAAGTTTAAAGTGATTGTTGGTGTTGATGTAGCCAGGAGAAGGTATCACCAGGCAGAATTTAGGGTTTTAGACCACTCCAAATACCATATTTTGAGAGCTAAACTCTGATGGAAGTTAAGATGTGTAACATTCATTAGAATTAGGAATTTGTTGTGGGTGAAAGGCTCACTAAGAAATAGGATGAGAATAGGGGTACTTCACAAGCTTCCCTGTAGTTGCAATCACTTCTTATTGCACTGTATGCTGGCAGGAGTACCTCTATATTATTTATGTCAGGTTTTAACCAGTTTTCTGGTGATCATTTATTTGTTTATTTTCTGACCGGGTTACAATCACCTGATCTCCATGGATCATTTTCAGGTTTATTCTATAGTCAGAAAGGAAAGCATTATGAAATATGCAGTTATAGTAGTATTAAAGTGCATAATCATAAGTAAATATGATAATCCCAAAGAATGCTACTGGAGTAGTCATCGTATTTACAGTATATTCAATGGATGAGATTCGCCAGAGAGAGAGGTGGTATGATGGAGGAAATTAGTAGAAAGGATAGGAAGACAAGGAGAGTGAGACATGGGAGAGAGAGAAGGATAGTGCTGGCAGGAAAGGATGGATGGAGATACTGAAATCAGCAAGCAGTACAGTCAAATTGGCTGTTAGGTTATTTGAGTGGAGACTGATGGAGAGCGTTTGAGTTAGGGGACACTTACACTGTGGAAGCTTTTGCCCTGAGCTTGTTAGAAAATATTTTATTTTAAACATGCACAAAATCTATGGTAGATTGGAGAGGATTTTGTAAGTATAGGGAAGGAATCAAATTTGTGTGCCTAGTACTGAGACTGTGTGGATAGCGAGGTGAAATTTATTAAGTGGAGTTTGAAGATGAAGGGGCAGTGGGAGTGAAATACCATCGTCTGAGCAGTGAGGTTTTTGAGAATACATGCTTTAAAGTGATTAACCCAAGAATTTAATTAAGCATTTTTATTACACATACTTTGGGCACTCATTAACATTATTTTATGTCCTATGTGGGAATGCCATATCATATCACAAAACAAAGAAAGAGTAGCTCTAGGAAGATGATGCAGAGCCAGAGTTAATGTTCCAGCAGTTTATAACAGACTTTTTAAGAGTGTTTTCAGTTTTTAGGGAAGGTATAAGTGAAGAAAATAGTTTCTAACAAGATAATTTGTCAAGTTTTATGGCATTATTTGGAATGAAGCTTTGCAGTATATGAATAACGCTATGGGTTACCTACAGGCTCCCACAAAACTGTTGTTCGACTCAACATTTACTGAAAATTTAATTTTGAAATAGTAAACTGGAAAATATTAAAATACACATTTTTGCAAGAGGCCTTCACATGAAAGGGACACAGCCCCAAATCCCCTAATCCCAATTAGGTATATATGTACCAACTCCATGGTTGTACCACAGCAGAGAAAAAGAGAGGACTCAGAAAAGTGCACTGCTGACTCATACATTCCAATGCGATGCAGAGAAACTCATAGCAACACAGAAATGACTTGCAGAATAGCCACAATGGCATATCTTAGAAAAGCTTGAATGAGGGAACATGTAGGATAAATGTTTGGAGGTGTGAACGTACGAGGCAAAATGGGAAAATTTATATTTGGCTAGAATTAGATAAATGAACTGACAATATAAAGTGCTGTCTGGATAAGTAGCCTTTGAAGTCCTACTGATAATAGATTTTAAATGTATTAAACGTATTGGATTAGATTAATACATGATTTTAAACTAGGTGTAGTAAGAAACATGGCATTTAGGTAAGATTAATTTAAACTAGGTGTAGTAAGGAACATGGCATTTAGGTAAGATTAATTTACTAAGAGTTTAGTGAGTGTGTGTGGGTGAAGATTTGTAATGAATGCATTCACTTACTAAGGCACTGTTTTATTAAGCGAGCTGTGATGAGCACTTTTTACACTGGGGAAGTAACCAAGGAGTCTCAATCCTCACCTCTGTCTCCAGTAAGGGAGTGCCACTAAAAGCAGGGATATAAATACACAATCTCCACTAAGAGTACATGGGGAACAGGTTCAAAACTTGGAACTGGACTATATGCTTCACTCTAGGTCCTCAAATGAATCTACACACTAACCAGTGCAGACCACTGTGTCCCAGTTACAGGTATCTGACACATTCACTCTTAAATGTCTGATATTCACACATACACACACTCTTGGGAAAGACTGACACAGATTTATCTGCTGTGTTCCTTTGCCCAAATTACTGGGCAATGGTTGCCACCAGTCAGATACCATAATACCCTTCAAAAGGGGCGTTCAATTATATTGGGTAAAATAGGTATTGAAACAAATGGTAGCATGTAACCCAAACAGAAGATTAACTGTCTCTATCTAATCTAAATAACTCAGCAAGGCAAGAAAATACTCTTACTTCTACAAGGTAAGATGAGGAATTATGTCCACTCTACAGGCTGTCTGTCCTCAGCGACTGGAACAACTACTCTGAAAATAACTGGATTACTACTGCTGAACAGCTCTGGAAAACAAATGAATAAAAACTGAACCGACTCAGAACCTACTTTATATACCAGATCTTTTTCAAAGTAATAGGAAGCTGCCATGATAATTTTACTCTTATATCAGAGTTTGAAAAGTAAACAAACAGCTGCAGTGGAGATTCTATTCTCCCAGTTCTGGCACACAATGACATCACATCTAGGTCAGCTGACTCTGGCACAACATACATTCAGAATTCTCTTTACAAAGAACATGTACATTTGGTCAGCCAGATGAACACTATTTGACATTCAAGCATCTTGCATGAATCAGAATAATAATCAAAAGACAAACTTATTTACAAAATTATAGCTAGTCATACTGGCATATGTAACACTGGGTAATTTACAATTACTTGCAAAACTTCAGCCAGTCATGCTAGCACAGAAAATATTTAATATCTGCACACAAGTTCATAGGAATAAAGCCTTATGGCTGCAAAACCTGAGCTGATAAGCAGATGTTGGGGCAGGAGCATTTAAGAGTTCTGTATCAGAGAAAGTGGAGACCCCAGTGGGTGACTTTTGGGCCCACATCATTCAGCGGAGTCAGTCTGATGGTGTGCATGTGCCAGCATTGGATCACTGGAAATGGGACCTGATGATTTATACCCTATAATTGCAGTTATCCTCAGTCTAATGACAATGTTTAATTTCAGCCCTTTTGTAAAGGGGTACATAGCTCAATATCTCAAGCTCTGTTCTGAAGTCTGCACACCTAGAGTGGTGAAGTATGCTAGTTATTTTAGTCTCTGGAGACATCCACCTCAACCCATGCCTATGTAGAATGTATACTATTGCTGACCCCACTGTCAACATGTGCTTAACTTTTGAATTCTTGCACAGTTAACTAGTTATACAACAAGCATGAAGATAAAGTCAGACTAAGTTGCTGATACTGTTAGTGTAACTGACACTTATTTCATGCATATCAGTCCAGACTCAGAAATGGCTCCACTAAAGTATGGCATGGTATAGTTTGATGTAAACATGAAGGAACTAATGATGTTGCCATTTTCCCTGTTGCATTCTCACCGTCTCATAACTTAAAGAAATTCCCTGTTATGTACTCAGGAAGGCCATTCTTTTTAATGTAAAAATAAAGTCAGATTATTCTGTGTGGCCTGTACATATTCTCCCTCCAATTTTCACAAATCAGCTGTTGAACATATTGTGCCATATCTGACTTCTAGAATGACATCTGCAGAGGTGTCACACATATGAAGCACAAACGGACATGCACCAAGATGAATGTTACTGTTTGTTGCACTGTTAGCAATGCCACTGCACTGGTACTACATTTTCATTTCATATATTTGTTTCATAACTATATTCTTCAACCTGACAATGGGATATACATGCTTAAGTCTGCAATGTCACAGATCAGATTAGTAGGAAGGTAGAGTTATATCTGGCTGTTGTCTGGATCTGTAGTAGTAGATTCACTCTATTTTGCCTTTTCATTGTGATGTGATAAGTAAGACAGAGAGAAGTTGTTGAATGTACAAGTTTCCATTTTGCCATAGCAAGTGTTAGCCATCAGTACTGTGACCATCCAGTCCTGTCCAGATTACAAATTACTGCAAGATGAGTTTGAAGAGGATATAACAAAATCAGTTATGACAGAAAATATCAGCCTTTCCTGCAGCCTGGAGCAAGCACTGCTTTGTGCTGCTGCCTTTCAACAAAAGATTTAGCAAATGGGAAAAAAAACAGTTTTGTATTCAGACTTGAGATTTCTCTTAAATGCACTAGACTGTATAAAGTCACTCCATGGTCTGCAATTGTATTTAAAGCCTGACTGATAACTGTGAAGAGAAAGGGCACAAATAAGTATTACTCCTGGTGACCTTTGGTAGGACATTTATTGGTGGAATATCTGATTTTTTTGTTTTTACTTGACTCTGCTGACTAGCAACACACAACCCTGACAAGAATAATTTCTTTAGAAAATGGATGGATGTTTTAACTTACTGTTTTCTCCTAACAATGTCAGTGATTGACTTGCCTTTTTTCTTACCAGGTTCTGTACCCACAGCAAATGTTTGAATGATTCACTAGTTTTGATGTGAGAAGGGGGTACTTAACTTTTCAGTTGCACTCTTCAGAAGAAGCATTAAACAGCTGTCTCATCCATCTCCCTGACAGATGATGTGATAGCGCTGGTGCAAATTAAATACATCAAGGAACTTTGCAATGAGAAGTAGGGAGTCCCTGGTATCGCCACCACCAAATGTTACCTATTCAGCACAGATACACACCTAGCTTGTCCTGCAAAAAGATCTGTATAGGTTCAGTCATGGCCTAGGATGTATATGGTGAATGAAAAAATGCAAAGCTAAGGCAAATTAACCAAATTTGTATCTCGGAACTGTTAAATGGTACTATACTAAAACGGAGACTAGAG
Source organism: Protopterus annectens (assembly GCF_019279795.1). Classification (NCBI taxonomy): domain Eukaryota; kingdom Metazoa; phylum Chordata; order Ceratodontiformes; family Protopteridae; genus Protopterus; species Protopterus annectens. The sequence goes on along the minus strand of NC_056747.1, from coordinate 475,646,719 downwards.
ACATAGTAACGGGGTGCGGGCGTACAGCCATACCTCTCAACCTCTGAGCATTAAAATTCATAGTACTGACCTTTAAAAAAGTCATAGCAACGGTCAGAGAGAGGGACATTTATTTTTCTCAACAAATGTTGTTTATATACTCTTTTAAATGTGTTAATGGAGTGGAGACCTTTGTATAGGCTTAGATTATTTATGTAATAAATCATGCACCCATAAAAGGTCTGACTTTGAGGAACATCAGTAAAGTAAGAGGAGCAAGGCTAAATATGAGGGTCAAAATCATAGAGCTATGTCTAAATCATAACAGTTGGGAGTTATGCATACCATCCATCTCTACATATAAACTATGCATGTATGCATATGCTGGTATTTGGTTGACCTTTTGTTTGATCACTAACGTGTAGTGCACATGGTTGTGTCAATGGTAGGTTGAGCAATTGCCATTTTGGTCAACTATATGTTTTGCTAACAGAGATAAGTGGCTATGTAATGGGAGTTGTTACAGTAGGGTTAGTGCATGTCTGAGTGTGTGTGTGCTTTGTGTTAGGGTTAGAGTAAGGGGATATACTTAGTGGTGTGTATGTTGGGAGGGTGAGTTTGTGAGCTGCCTTGTGTGATGGTAATGTTATGGAAAGGATTTTCCTAATGCAAGCATCACCCCACCACTTCACTCTGCCTTAGAAACGTGTGCTAACCCCTCGGGGGGGGTGATGCCCAGCTGCTCCACCTTAGTAATACATTATAACCCTAACTTTAAAAGATCTGAAACTCCAAACATCAGAGACCAGACAAAAATATAATGTGGGGAAATAATTGTGATAAAGAATTTTAAGCTGCTGAAACACCAATATACAGACTAGATTGGAAATATCTTCCACCTCCAAAATTCCTAGATGTCATTTAGCAGACAGATACAAAGGTGTTTTAATTATGACCAAAAAAAAAAAAAAAGATGACTGAGAAGGTCTGCACACATTTGATGAAAATAACATGAAAATAACATTATGTTCAAGTTGGATAAAAAGTTATATGGCTCATCTAGTGTACTCAGGATAGACACACTGATGTGCATCCAGAGCCAGATCATGGTCAAACAGGATCCTAGGCAGGCTAATGGATTAGGTCTCCCCCCAGCCAACCCCCCCCAGTGGAGCTAAGCCCTCCCATTCAGCCATTGTAGTGTCCTATTATTTCACCATCTCTCCCGATTTACCATAAACACTATTCAAGCCTGTCAGCGAACACACTATTGTATTCTTTATTTCTACAATGACTACAGATATCTGGATTTAATGCAAAACTTTTATTTCAAATTTTATAACACAAACACTGATAGCCATTTGCTAAACAAAACAATACAGTCGCACAATGAAATCAGACTTAGCATGAGCAACAATAAACTTCTATGCCCCTGAAACTCACATTCACTGAAATCTACATTCATACAAAACACATCTGGCCACTGGCAGATTAAGTGTACCTTTGAGCAATTTTCAAACCATGGGCCCCCTTGCACACATTTTTAGGACCATGCAAGAACTCATGTTTTCTTTGCTTCACCTTCCTGATACTATTAATTTATATTCCTCGTTTAATACAGCACCAATTGTTAGTGTGTTTTTTATATTTGTAGTTTTACATATTTTACCAGTAAGCAATGAAACAATACATCGGAACCAATAATGACAAAACAAGCCATTTCAGATTATTTCAGCCATAAAAGGCCATTTAAACATATATTATTGTAACTGCATCATGATCTGCCAATATGCACAATCCCTGCAGAAGTAAAAGTCATCTGAATAATTCCATATTAAAGAGAATAATAATTAAGAGGTTGCTGCTGGCGAACAACTTCACATTTCAATGCTTCATCTACAAATTCACTGCCATCTACCCTTGAAGGATAAATCACTTATGTTACAGATTAAAAATAAAATAAAGTAAAAATGGTGTGCTGATGATATGCAGTAGGGAATGTCTGCGAACTGTTATCAGGTTCATAGTTACTAGACCCCACATCCAAAGGATTACACTCTTAGGAGTGCAGCACCCCACCCTCATGGTGCACAGTAGTATCAGCAATTGCTCTACCAGGTGTGGGAACAGAACCCACAGCCTTCTGCACCAAAAGCAAGTGCAGTACTTGTTGCTTCACTGACACTGAGTCAGTTATTCTAAGATATTTGCTCCATATATAATCATCACTAATCAGTCATAAACAGTTCAAAAAAAATCTAATAAGGTTTATGTAAGATTTGAGACCTCCTATTGTTAGTTGGATGAAATTAATGGCATTAGAAGACAAAGTGTTAATAACTCTCCAGCCTACAAAGAGTACGCAAACCAAGAGAAATACAGCTGTTAACACCTAGATGTAAACTCTGCCCGTTATGGTTAGGTTCAGACTTAGACACTGTGTGGGAATCTTCACTGCATGACAACCATATACAGTCTTGCAATGGATGGATCCTGGAGACCTAAAAGAATTGTTAGGCAGACAAGCTGCCAGTAGATGTACACAAAAATTCACATTATGGCTTATGAAATGATTGCAGTGCAATGATCAGGGCAAAAGAGAACAGTCTGTAACTTATTTGCAAGCTGAGCCAAAGACTGGTTCTGTTGTTGGAGTTCCTGGCATTTGTGATTTTTCGTGTTTGCTATCTTTGTGGTTCGTGGTTCTGTTGTTCTGGTTCTTCTGCTTATAAATGAAGTGCTTTGTAGATTGAATAGCAGCTTTTGGGCCAAACAGATTAAAATGGATATAATTTATTCAATAGAACTGGACCAATAAAGGAAGACGAGTAGTTAAAATAACCAACCAGTCCTATATAAACAATACACACAATACTTACAATTAGGAGACCCTGAAAATTTCTATAAAGCAAAATCCCAGGAACAATTGTAAACAAGCAGCCATGGGGACACTGAGATGCTTAGCCATATGTTCTTTTAAGCAGACACACTTCAAATTATTGCCACACTTTTTCAGCATTTAATAGTGATCTTCTCCCAAATGGAGCATGGCAATGCATCGTAACTCTGCTACAAAGTCGTGTCTATCCATCCAATCAAAGACTAGCCTCAAAGGTAGCCAAAGTAATAACTTTGATTTGTAATGGTGACTTATGCCATATGCTGGGAATACATGGAGTTAGGAACCTATCCCTCCAGCTAGTTATGCTTATTTTTAGTTTAGATTTAGGTCTCATTTTGCAGAACCACCAGTTTGTGAAGAAACAAAGTCAAATAGGGACCCAAGTTTCACAGGTTCAAAAGTAAGACACTTATCAGTCATGGAGCAGCCAATAGCCTAATGAGTATATAGAGGAGTGATTTAACCTAGCAGGTTAGGTGAAGAATATAAGGCCTTAATTTTCTTGATCAGAAATCTTTGGTACATTTCCAGTCGAGCAATATGTACATACTAAAGGAGCACTACATTCAAAGATGGGTCTAAAAAGGGAAGATTACATTGGTGTGATGCCTTCCTTGGACCTTAAGAATGTTTCCAGTGCCAGATAGAAGTATTTCCCGACTATGCTGAGATACTAATAGGTGTGCTAGATTATGGAATTCCATAAGAGTGGAAAAGCAAAGTCTTAAGCTAATCTCTGTATAAAATGCCTTTAGGACTACAAGTTACTGTTGATTGGCTACAATGAAGCCGAAGTGTTAGAGTTGGTTGATCGGAAGTGAGAATGCATGATCAGAGATATGTACCTTGTAGTGTATCTTGGATTCTCCTAGTAAGGAACCTTTCGGGGCATTGCATGTCTTCTCAGGTACAGGCTAAATGGGGCTTTATACTCAAAGATGGGAAATTCTAACACCACGGATCCATTTTGAATTATGACAACATTCACTGCATTTTTATATTTTTAAAAAGACACACTAGGGTATGGTGGGACCAGTGTTATGCTGAACAACTGACCAAAAGATAATGACCTCCAAGATGCATGGCAGTAATTATAAAACAGGTTAAAGTCTCATAGTGCTTGAGCAAATAAAAGACTATGGATTATTCTCAGATTATGTTGCAATGCCATCCCTGTCACTCTCAACGTTTGCAAAGATTTTTTTTTAACTTTTGCAAAGATTTAAGTATTAAAGTAAAGCCAAAGGAAATCTGCAATGTACAAAGTTGAGATGATCTTAATTTATTTCACTACCCTCAAAGCAATACTACTTGGTTGCATTTAATGTTTAAATAAATTTAAAAAAACTTGGTGGTTGTTATCTTTTTTTTGTATTAAAAGGATGCAAGTTTTTTTTTAAGCTTGGGAATGGTTGAGCTGTGATTTTTTTTTTTTTTTTTTTTTTGCTGCAATTCTCCACCGAATGTCTTGACATGTGTTTTATACCTGCCTTGTTAAATTAATTGATAATTACTAAAATGTATTTGACTCTTAAGATTTCAGTGTCAAGTGTTAAAGCTGACAATTTTCCTTAATAATCAATAATTCTGTAAGTTGCTGAAACACTGACCACCACAATTTTTATGTACATCATACTGAACATAGACCTAAGCAGTGACTAGACATTCGGAAAATGATTGACAGCCCCTAAATAAGAAAACCACTGCTCACTTCACACATACTCAAGCAGACCAAATGCTGAAGTCCTCAACTTAATGTTTCAGCAGTGAGATTTTGTTGTTCATACATGTTTTTTCATATGGTGCCCAATCTTGTGATCTCCTGGAAAAAGAGTGAGGCAGCCTTATAATTCTTTAAGTGGTTGCTCTTTCTCCAAGGTATAACAACAGTGGGAGTTAGAACATTCTGAAGTAAGAAGAGATTACCCTACTAAGGCAGTATAGAAATGGCTTGCCCCCAGAAGACTGATTTTTGTTACAGGTTCCATTTTTTGATGAGATGTGAATTACTTAGTTCTCCAAGTCTGGTAGTACAAGGCAATGGTGCTAGGAATATGTGGTGACAGCAAATTTGGAATGAGGAAACAAACAATCCTCTGAAAATAGCAAGACAATACACAATTTAAAATTAGAACAAAAATCACTTTTTAAGCTACAGAATTTCAGATGTGTGTGGAGAATACAGCTTCAACATTGTATTTTGAGAGTATTAATTAATCCCACAGATAGCTCTGGAAGAATATGACATGTTGTATGAATAATCAGACTACCTAAACACAGAAACAGCAAAAAGCAGACTTAGATGGACAGCAGAGAAATCACAAATTTTTCCATGAGTATTTAATGTTTAGGAGCAGAGAGGGTGACCTACACACACACACACTATATTATATATATATATATATATATATATATATATATATATATATATATACACATACATACATATACACACACACATATATGGGTCTACTTCTAAATTCTGAACTTTCAAAACATCAACTTTCTTATGGTAGAGACCATAAGATCTAAGTTTTGAAACTTTGACCTGTTTAAATGGGGATCACAGTACACTATGGAACAGTATATTTACTGTTTTCCTCCCTCACTGTAGTGCTATCTCTGAGTTGGTACATTTAATTTGCAGGCAGTGTGGGGGGTGTAGGGGGGTCTTGGCCCCCTTCAAAAACATAAAAAAGATTTTTTTGTTTTTATTTTTTTTTATTTAAATTTCGAAGTTTCAAAACGTTGATCTCATGGTCTCAACCATAAGAAAGTTGATATATTGAAAGTTTGAAATTTAGAAGTAGACTAATTTATATATATATATATATATATATATATATACACACATACACACACACACACACACACATATATATATATATATATATATATATATATATATATATATGTATGTGTCTTTCGGCTTTTCCCGGTTAGGGGTCGCCACAGCGGAACTCCGGTCCACTAATGATTGGCAGTTGATTTTTTACATGCCGAGTTGCCAGCCCTGACACACAACCTTCAACGAAAGTATACCCATTCAGCATGTCTCCACACAGAAGACGCTCTAGCTGAGAATCAAACCGGACAGAGTCTTACGGTGAGGCGACAACGCTACCACAGCACCACCACCATGGATCATATATCTGACACACTCATATATATATCTATATCTATATATGTATACATATATATAGATACATATATATATATATACACACATCTACACACACACACACACACACACACACACGCAGACGCATACAGGAGATGGGAAGATTAAACCCATATGAGGATTACACTTTCTTTGCTTTTGTGTTATAACTTCAGAATAATCCTGCCTATATTTCAGCCAGGCACTATGAGAATAGATTTGCTGAAGTGCACAATGCAAATTAATTTGTCAGTTTGTCTCCTGTGCTATGAACTGTTTCATTTCATCTTATTACTTTTTTACTTTTTTGATACACAGTAAAAATTGGTTTGCTTTCAACATGGACATGCTAATGTTCTTATGACCAATTCCCAGATGCTTCATAAACACACACTGTTCCCATAAAGACAGAAAACAAAGTTTACTACATGCTGATTCATTTCAACAGTGTAAAATATGATATGAAACTCCTGATGATTAGAAACGTATGAAAAAATTAATGAAAACCGGAGAAGCCATATTAAAATGTAATTCCATTATCTGCTACACAGGTAGATGTATTAATACAGGTAACAATTACATGAAACCATTGAGAATGGTGATAAAAACAGAATAAAATATACAGTGCAAGTCTATTAATGTGACACATTGTTTAAATATATACGAACATTTTCTTACCACATCGCAGCACTCTGTAATAATAGGAACATCTGTGGCTTGTCATTAAACAGAAATAATTTTGTAGTTCCTTGGGTCTAAACCATTATTTTAACAGTGCTAATAAAGATTCTTCATAAATGCAGTCTTGCTTTAGGAGTTTGCTTTCCTATCATGGTGACTGCCTGCGAAATGAGGCTCAGCTTGTGAATACTAATCTACTCATCTGGGAGATGGTCAGGTATGGCCTACAGGCTTCAGCACAGCAGAAATTATTTAAACAACCGAAGAATCTAGCTCATTACCCACATGCAAACCCCGATGACCTTAGAATTTTATTAAAGAAATGATGAATTAATATTTATTCATAAGATATACAAGAAAGGCATGAGAGAGAAGTCACATGCATGTACTTACACGTGTGTGCATGCATATAAAGATACATGTATAAACACCCATAATATGTTACGTCTGGATGAACCCCTTAGACTGAATAAAATAAACTCAACATAGTTATAAGCAGATGGAGAAGGGGAGGCACGTACAATTCAGTCATGAATAATAAATCTGCAAAGAGTCAGGTAGTAGTAGGAAAAAACAGTTAGAAATGGCAGTTGACTTTCCATAAACTAGTGCTTTGGAAAGGAACTGCACATGAAAGGTAAGAGAATGCATAATGTAACGCTCTGTTAAGGAGCACATTCTTTCAGATATCTACAGTGACTGTAAGAAATGGTACAAAAACAAATGCTCGAGTATTTTAGCATGTTTGCAATAATATGATGGAAGCAGATTTAACAGATAAACTTTTATATTTGTATAATCTATGAAACTGCCCTGTTGCTATGGAATGTTCTATATGTGTATTACTTCTGAAACGTTGTATGTGATGAATGCTACATTAGACTCGCAGGGCAAATTACATCTGCTCATTCGACCTAGTTAGCCCACTTTTCTACTGTAGTATAATTTTGTAGCTTTTAGTTAAACTATCAGGATAAACCACTTCTTTCCACCATATACCAGTACATGCAATATGTTTCTCTGATGCTTTGTTGAATTACCTCACTGTTTTTAATTTCTTATGTAGCAGGATGCTTTCTCTTGATTTAACGACATGAAAAACTATTCCTATTTGACATACAAAATCCTATGAGATGGAGTTTCTATTTCTTTATATTACTGGTGCCATTAGAACATTAGTCATGTAGTGTGGTTTTCTGTCTACATGACAGCTTCAAAAATCATGTTTGATGAGGGGGATTCAGAAGTTTGTGTGAAGGAGTAAATAAAGCCTGAAAATAGGGACATAACTCCAAAAATAGGTAACATTATCTGCAAGGGTAAATCAGGCCTGAAGATAGATACAGTGCAATATAAAAACATTTTCCCCTTCCTGATTACTTGTTTTCTTGCATGTTTGTCACACTATACTTCGTTTATCTTTGTCTAATATTTACATTTGTTTGATGATTTGAAACATTTAAGTATGACAAACATGCAAAATGTCAGAAATCAGGAAGGGGGCAAATACGTTTTCATTGCACTGTATGTTCCTCTAAAACAGGGATATCTAAGATGTCTGCATGCTAGACTTTTTTTTTAATATTCACATACATATGTATGTATTTGCATGTGTCCACACATGCAGAAATGCAAACAGCTTGTACTCGGTAAATACTTTGATATTCATGTACAAAAATGCATCTCTCACACACACAAATTTACACAGCCTATATCACTCTGTATTTATCATTTTTTTTTTAAATTTTGCCCTTATTGACAAAATTCTAGCTGATGGTCACAGCCTTTCTTCTGTACAGATACAATCCTTTCAGATCAGGACCGTCACTGCCAGGGAGAAACAACCTGCATGTCTTGTGTTATCGCCTAAACATATACGGAATAACAATCACCATACTTTACCTCCTCCTCCCCTACTTAACTCAAACATTAAATCACAAATACCAATGCTTAAAAACTGGTGCAAAAAACTCAGATTTTTTTTTTTCAATATGAAAAGTAAAATAAGGAACAGTAAGCCTAGTTTTTCAATATATACAAAAGGAAACTGTTAAAGCCCCTCACCACCACTACAGCTTACTCTAGAACTCAGCCCAGTGTGCAAGCATTTCATGCATTGGTGGAGCCCATTCCCTCAGCAGTAAAATTAAAAAAATTAATACTACAGAAAACTGTCCCATAAATATTTGTCTACGAAGCAGACTTACTTTTTAGCTGCACAATATTCCACTGCAGACTGTCTTGCGACCATCACACTTTACTGATAGCCATTACCTGAACATTCACAGGTGCTTTCTAGCCGGAACTGCAGAAATTGCTTTTTCTCATGAGATATATTTAAGCAATGCCACAAATTTAATACTTTCTTTCAAAAGAAATTTAAACAGCCAAAACCTCACAATTTCTTAAAATGTTCTTCATCCATACATATTACCTTTTGTCTAGAGACTGCCACTTCTCATTTTAAGTGACTACAAAATCACTTCTGTCAAATCAATTGCGCAACAAAACTTCAAACAGCGTATCGATAACCCCTGAAATAACCACACTAAACTTTTAGACCAAAGTATAAATAATGGAAAGTAATGGATTTTTGTTTAATTAAGCATACGTGTCCATGTAACGGTATAACTTATATTTACTTTAATGTTACCACAAAGCATTAATGAGGCATGTGATCATGAAAACAGGCAACAGATAAACGTTTCATAGCTCTTGGTTTACTGGTTCAACTTCTAGCTGGTGAGCCTTCTATGTGAAATATATGTGCTCGACTCCTTTTTGGAAAATGGAGACTTGATAATGAAAAAACAGAATTATGGTAATTTAAATGAAAATTGACAAGTAGTAGAAAATGTCACATCCTTTCATAAATGGGACACATTTGGAATGTTCAGAAGTAACTTCAAAGAAATAAGCCCATAAGAATCACAGTACAAAATGTTGATTGGCTTTTTATAATCAGTTGTCCAAGATCATGGCAGAGTTTTACCCTTTTACTACTGTGGTGCAGTCTTGGAGTTGGTATATATAATTAGCAGGGGGAGTGGGGGCACAGGGGGAGGCTTGCTCCCTGCATAAAATGTGTTTTCTTTCCTTTTATTATTTTTTAATTTTACAGACGTTTACATTACTTGCATCTAGAAGAAATATGCTTTCAAGTTTAATTCCTTCCTAATTATTCCATTTTTATTTCTTAAGACTTATACACATCATTGTTTCCATAGTACTTATATTTCTTGTAATGCTATCTTATCTATCACCACAATTTCATCTGATAATCTGCCATATCATCCGTATAATAATTACATTTTACCTGTGCTATCCATTTAGTTCATTAATAAATTCTAAAACTCCCTAAACATTTTACATTTCAAAAAAAAAAAAAAAAAAAACTGTTCCATAGTTTTTTTACCACACTCTCATCTACAAAATTATTTTTACCTTATCTTTTTTTAAACTACAATCTTATTTCAAGCCATTCTCAAGAAAATGAAATCATATATTCTACTGTAGAATATGAACGGCCAAAAGCATATGTTTAAGGAAATTGGGTACGTGACAATCTGCAGGCATTAAGATGTACTTTGTACTGTGAACTCTTGAGTAAACTGTGAATAGTGGAAAAGTACTGAAAAACAAGAGCCTGCTTAAAAGCAGGAAATGTGCCTTATATGGAAGTGCATCCGATTTTCTTTGTCTGCCTAGAGATGTAGTAATGTGAACTGCTTTAAGCCTACGGGTAAACCACTGATTGGTTAATTGTTTTATGTAATGACCTAATTGGTCCAATTGATATTTTTGTACTGTCAGCAGTATTAACAGTATATATATAAGCTTATGCATTTCTTTGTTCTGGGAGTCTCCCTGGTTCTTTCCATGAGGCTCCCACACGTGTGTAATAAATACCACTGAAAGAGAAATACCCTCTATTTGTAACCTTATCAGTGTACCAGACTGTATTTCTTCCCCCAACTCTTACCAGATAACTATGTTAAAATGCATCGAAGACACTTTTGTTCTATATTTTCCATCTCCTTCATTTCTCCTCTTCAGAATTTTCATTTCTGCCTATACTTATACTGTAAAACGTTTATTTCACCACTGGTTTGCCTCTGTACTCCTGCCACAAGTTCTCTTTAGTCAATTTCTAAAAACTACTGTAACCATGCATTTTCCCCCAACACTGGTATTACTGTACATTGTAAATGTAATAAACTCGAGAACAAAACTGAAAGCATCATAGTCCACCCTTTTCTACTTCCTCTACATAGAGCATGCCTCTGTGTAGAATTTAGACTTCGCCCCAGTATTATTGAAAAGACCAATCTCATTACCTTTTCCCACCCTTCTAGAAATGGATACATCTGTCCTGCATATTCATATTTCCCCTAATACTACTTAGTTAAATAATTATTTTTCTTATAAATCACGCTATATCCTCTCCACATATCAACTGTTAGTTTCTATCTCTGAACTAATCCTCCCATATCTTCACTATATTTCAGTCTCCCACATTACTCTCAAAAATTTCAATTTCCCTCTTTTTAAAATATTAATCTTTTATTCATTCCTCTGAACTCCTCATACTAATCCAATTTTAACACAATTTTTGATATAATACCCTGTAACATATTAACTACTGAAATTAAGTTTTCCTATGAACACAGATATCATCAGCCTAAGAGATACATATTGCCATTTCTAACATTGTGTCTATTTTCCACTTTTCAACATTTCCATCAGTAACCCAAACAACATGCAGCTCACTGCATAGCCTTTGCCTTACTCCACTCCTCATTTAATCATTCCAAAATGAAAAAAAAACACCATCCCCAAAGTATCAATCATCAATATCCTGTAGGAAACAAAGTACAATTTTCCCTAAAACATAATCCTTTAATATTCCTATCGCCTGCTCAAGATTTCCATTATAAAATAATTCAGTAATATCTATAACTATTAGTCTTCCTCTCCCCTCTCTACTAATTTCTAATATTTACTTCAATTTAAGTAATGTCTCCTGGATACACATCACCTTTATTATTCCATATACCTCTAGCAGCATTATATTTCCTATGACTTTACCTAGTCTAACTGGTATTACAGTCAATATTCAACAATTAAAGGGAAATAATATTTTGTGTGGAAGACAAATTTAGTTGACCAGGTTCACAATGCTTTTCAAGAAGGGGGTGCAATACTCAGCTATCCTGGTCTTAAAGCAAATGTAATCCTTGTAACATCTTCCTTATATACACGTGTGTGTGTGTGTGTGTGTGTGTGTGTGTGTGTGTGTGTGTGTGTGTGTGTGTATATATATATATATATATATATATATATATATATATATATATATATATATATATATGTGTGTGTGTGTGTGTGTGTGTGTGTGTGTATATATATATATATATATATATATGTGTGTGTGTGTGTGTGTTCTTTCTTCAACATCTCAGATGGTCTCCAGTTTATATTAACCTATGATATATCCACTCTCTCATTCTGTATATAGCACTCCACACTCTCCATTTTCTACATATTACACCATTTCTCTACAACTTCTCTAAAAATATCCAAAATATTTTCTCCTTAACCCTCTAAAATTTAAAGGTGTCATATCCAATTTAGCTTTCCCTCATGCACCATTAATCTTTCCTGCTATGGTATCTGTTTCTGTAATCCTAACTTCATGTAGATGTTTAAGCCTTCAAAGCCTTATTCTCATAATTGTTTTCCAGGTATAGCATTTGTAGATACCACTCCAATTTTCTCATTGTGCATTCTTTTAACCTATACATCCATCTTCATTCTTCAGGCATTCCATACCGAGCCATTATTTTTGCACTTCTTTCATCAGTAAGGAATTATCTCTTTTCTTCTGTACAATATAAATTATGTTCTTTTAAACCATCTATTATCTTCTCTTAACATTCCTTATATGAAACTTTTTCTTTTTATAATTTCCCAATAAGCCTACTTTAAAAACAATGCAACCTTTCAGCCCTTTTATTGTATTACTCCCTGTACCTTGTTTTTGTTCATAATGGCTCCGATACCTATACTTATCCTTAATCATTAACTTTATAGACTTCTCACCAACTCTCCAGTCTTAGCAGGCCCAGACACATAAATGATCTTTCTATAACTTTTCAAGATAAGCTGCTATTTCTTCAATCTTTCTATAACTTTTTAAGGTAAGCTGCTATTTCTTCAATCATAAATCCCTTATCTGTAATTTATAATTCTCTCCCTACCTGCATTTAAGCTTCTGATTTTTTAGTAGTCACTTTTCTGTGATCTGTAGATCTCACCATTTTCTGCACTCTATCAAATTTATAAATACCATAGTACTGAAGAAAATCTTTTAACAATTAACTTCTCCTGTATGTATGTTCCCTCTTCTTGTAAGACTATCTGCAAATCTGCGGCTTAGCTACATGTACTATAAAACTCATGCTTTTATTTCCTTTCCTACCATTTCCACATCCAAAAGAATAAGTGAATTTTCCTCCAAGTTAATAATCCATTATGTGTGTTATTTTTATAGCATAGAAAATACCCTCCATATTAACTTTTCCTTAGCTGATGTGTATACAATGCACAGCTTAACATGCTTCCCTCCCCATGAACAGTCAATAATGTGCAGCCTTCCATGAACAGTCAATAATGTGCAGCCTTCCAGGACATAAGTATACATATTGTGAACAGTATGATGGTATCTCCCTTTCTGAGCTGCACTGGGACCCTAGAAATGTATATTACATTTCATTACTAGGAATAAGCATAATGTCTTATAGAACACTACCATATATACTGTTTTCTTAAATAATGTAAAGTAGGATATCTCCTAATGTTTAACCATCCTCTGATAGAGCAGTGGTTAATTAAGTTTATTTCAAAGAAAAAACATAAAAACCAAAATCATCAAATCAGCACTTTACAAGTAAATTATTTTAGAATGCAAGTCCTTTACCAAAGACATTTTAACTATATAATATCTAATGTTCAGCATTATACAATATTGTAGCACAATTCACATTTTCAAAATAAAATCTATATTCAGATCAAAATTTTCTTTACATCACAACTCTCTCTTTTAAATCAATCAAGTTATTTGGAAAATCAGAAACAGTTATTCAAGTTTATTTCCTGTTTTGAAAAAAAATCCAATAGCTTTTGTATGTACACTTTCAGGACAACATAAATGATTGCTTTAGGCTGTACTTTTTCTCAAACATGTTTAGAAGATATTAATGGGTCTATACTACATTGTCAAACTCACGGGAGTTTGAACGATGTAATATCGAACCATGAATTTCGAAACCCAAGAAGTACAAAAACACAGAACAGTGATTTTTTCCCAGAGATAATAATCACTGTTCCGGTACAAAAAAAAAAAAAAAAAACACTTGCACTTTAAACAAACTAATTTGGGGGGCTTTGCCCCTCACACCACCCCCAACTTAAATATACCAACTCAGAGATCGCACCACAGTGAAGGAAATAGCAAAGTCCTGAAAATGGCCCACCGATGTTTTTCCCTGGGAAAAAAATCGGTGTGCTGTGGCTTTGCAATTTTCATATTTCCAACATTTTGTTTCGATATTACAACTTTCGGACTCCTGTGAGTTCGACGTTGTAATATAGATCTGATATTAATACCTTAAATGAGAGTTTGTGATATCCTAATCACTACAGAAATCCTTCATATATGGAATCCTACTTGACAATGAATTTGTTTAATTAAATATTCAAATTTGTTTCAAGTGTTCCCATTCTGGTTCAAAAATGTCTATCAAAATTTCTTGGAGTCAAGTTCCCAATTGTTGATACAGCATTTAAATCCTATTTCTATTGTCTTATGTTTAATACTATTCTCATTTCTTGATCCTCACATAAATCTTTAGAGTATTTCAGATTTTTTTGTTTGTCAACTAACAGCCCGTAATAAGCATTTAAATTAAACTAAATGCAATCTTCACACACTGAATCTATTTTTATGAAAAATAGAACTGTGTTGTATTGAACCTTCATTAGTCAAATCTTGATATAGTACCTTTTTATGTTTAATGCATTTCCCAAATCTCTGAAAAAATGCACATTAATCAAGACTCTGACTTCTCTTGAATTATCAATACTCTATCCAGTTATGAACCTAAACTATGCATATAGGATTTTCAACAACTGAACTTACTTTTCCTGTGTCATACTGAAAGCTTTTCTTCTCTTTATTCTGTTCTACATCTTCAATACAATCTGATCCTACTATGTCTATTTCCCATTCTCTTCTAAAATGGATCCCAAGATTAATAAATGTAGAGAACTAAACACACACACTCTTTAAACATCATGGTAATCAAATTCTAGTGCTTTCTTCCAAACAGATGTGTAATATAACCTTCTGTTAATTCCCTTTGAATGACTTCATTAATTATAAAGTGTTCAAGATCTGTGTCATATAAAACCAAGTCATCAGCATACATCATAACAAATTAATAGTTAAGATGTAGTATTAGAGAACTGACAAATATACCACATAATTCATTAATAGCTCAAACATTGCACTTAACATACCTCCTTCTATAGTGCGCATGTCCATTTTAATTTCCCTTCCAAAAATGCCATTAAAGATATATATATATATATATATATATATATATATATATATATATATATATATATATATATATATATATATATAAACCATGATGCAGTACTTGTACCAATACTCAGTATTTCCAGTAATTAAAAATTATGAGGGACTAAATTATAAGTTTAATTATGTCTAATTTCCAAAGAAGGCCCAATTCTTGTTGCAGTTGAGGACTCACAAACTGTATAAATATCCATAAAATACCATAAGCTGTTGAACTGTTTTTTTGGACCAGGTTTTCCAGGATCTTCCTCTCCCTGTAACAGACGATATTTGGTTTCTCTTCTAAGTCATGGGGCTGGATTTGACTTTAATCATTTTAGTTCTTACTGGGGCCAGATTGTTTAATATGTTCAGGAATACTGTGTTGAATTCAGTTACAGCATCATCTAGAGGGATTGCTTTGGTTTATTCCAGTTGTATTGTGATAGGCTATGTCTTTTGCTATATACTGTGAGAAGTGGAAAGTGTAAGAAGGAAATATGTTTAGTATTTTATCTATTATTTCTTTAAAAGTGGAAACCATATTGTTACAAGATGAATTCTGACAGCTTAGGCCTGACAATATGGATAATGCAGGCATGAATAGTTCCAATATGATAGATGGGAACTTGTGAGTAATAAGGAAAGGCACAGATAAAGGGTGTTCTGATTCTTAGTAAGCAAAACACTACATTGGAGTTTAGTTTTAATTGGTCAGAAGCTATAGTCTGATAGATGACAAAATGCTTGCTGAATAGCTCTTACTGTAAAAAATGATTACAGTTGCCTTGCTCGAGGAGACAGCACCTTGGTTGCTTAGTTCATAGGTTCATAGGTTCATACCCATTAATTTGCTGTGCCTCTGTCCAGCAGTGATACAGAGATTGGACTGGGATTCTGTTCCATAGTGTCTGAGTGTCAATTATATGTGCAGCAGTTTGTTCATCTGCAAATTTACCACACCACAATCCCCTATGTTTGCCTGCACTTCAGAAAAATAAATGCCCATCTAAGCTGGTGAGCCTTTCTATGATGCAGGGCAGGATCTGCCTGCCGCAAACAAAAAAGCCAAATTGGGATCCAGTGTGTGTAGTCCACAATGTCTTTATTTATGAGTTCCATCCATTATGATCCTCTCTAGCTTTGCAGACAAGGGCTGTCAAGCTTATGGGGCAGTAATTTATTGATGCTGTGTTTTTGCTTTAGAGAGCAGCTCTCACCTGGGCATCTGAGATGTTTGGGAGGCTAGACTCTGGTGGGATAGATTTTGCACTTGAACCTGTCTGCAGTATGTTGGCAATGTCTGTGGGTTCAGTGATTTTTTGGCTTTATGATTGTCTTTTGTGTTCAAAGTTGGCCTTGGATGATTTTATACATTCCTGGGTGCTTTCATAGAAGGCATTTGTAAGGGTTTCAGCAGCGTGGGTTGTGGTTTCCACTAGTGAGATTAATTGGTCTGTCTGATCTACTTCTGGTGTGGAGCATTTTGTCCCATGATGATCATGATCTAGTCTAGTATTTTCCTCTCTCTTGAATGGTGATGGTTGTTCCTGTAGCATTTGGTTTATGAGAACTCAGGAAGGACCTTTGGGCTAGTGTTTGGGGGGGGAGTAATGTTTTCCCAGTATGTGTTTGTGTAGTTGAAGTCACAAATATGATGGTGTTTGAGAGACATTTATACTCTCCAGTGTCTTCAGGAAGGCTGTGTGGGTTTCCTGAGTTTGAGAAGGTGGTCTGTAGCATGTTGCACCTGGATGGTCTCCGATTATAACCTGATAGTGCTAGTCTCTCGTGTTTTCTCTTAAAATAAAGATCATTCTATTCTACTGAACTGTGTTGCATGAAGCTATGTTTGTCCACAACAGTTTGATGCTGAGAAGTTTCTGATTTTGAGCCATCTGTGAGTTGCTGCAGCAGAAATTATCTTGTGGGCCCAAATTTAACTGGTTTTCTGTTAGGTGTATTTCTGGTGTCTCAGCTCTCATCTGCATTTGCTCACCTTCAGCTGAGTCTGAAATCTCTATAGGTAAGTTATCTTACAAGATTTTCAGTTGATTAGTAATTAAGGTACGAGAGTGTTTTTTGTATGAGTGAGAGTTATATTATACATTTATAAAAGACGAGTTACATTATACATATTTGTATGACAGTGGGTTTCAGTATGTACAAATCTATGAGACCGAGTTTTATTATATACTTCTGTGAGAGTAGGTTTCAGCATATTGCATGAGGGTGGGTTTTACCATATGTGTAGGAAAATATTTCCAGTGTATTATGATTACAATGGGTGTGTGGGGGGGAGTATTACAAGAGCTGGAGTTTGGAAATCCAGCTAGAGATGTGCTTAATAATTATGGACAAGACATGTACAGAAATGTACAGGACATTACTTGCAGGGTACCTTAGGACTTTACCCTTTAAAACAATGAGAAAAAATGAAAATAACTCAACCTAACTCTTTTGATGTTGACTGTCCTCCGATTCCTCCAGTTTCCCCTCCACCTTAAGACCACTCTGCTTTTTATGAAGTAGATAGCCCTTCCTATCCCCAGGAGAGCACATAATAGAACATCTTGAAGATGGCCCCTCTGCTTCCCTCTGATACTTCTCAAGTCGCTTCTAGTACTTCAGCCCACCCTAATAGCTCTGTTCATAACACTAGATTCTGACAATGGCCACAGCAGCAAGTGGTTTCAAATTCTGATCACAAGTTAATGAAACAGCAAACAAAAGTAGACAGTCCTATACAAAATACAAGCATGTGTCTGGGACAAAACATATAGAGAAATTAAAACTAGTTAGCAACCAAAGTAACCACTTTAAAGTAATTTAAAAAGTTAATTACACAATTTCCAGTAATTATTGATAGAGAAGAATATAGGTAGAAGCCATCTCCCATGCAAACCCGGAGGATCATCTGTTGTTGAAGATACCACCATCTAATACTCAGATTCACCCTTTGTGGGAGGTACCTAACCCTGTAGCAGCCTTATATTATAAGAGTAGGTCGTCCATGGACTGAAGTAGATTTTCAAACTATTTTAGATTCTCTCCCTCCCATTTGAATACATTCAGCCAAATATGCTAAATTTTTGGAAGGACTTGTACAGTTACAAAATCCTACAATCAAAGTCTTGCGTAGAATTTTAAAAGCTTCCACTCCTCCAGATATTTTTAGAAAAATATGGGAAAGATAGCTAGAGATGACAATATTCCAAAACATACAGATGAGATATTTCTAATCATGAGAGATAATTTACTGAAGGCAATAACCAGAACATGCCCTCCAAAACCTAACTGGGTAGAAATTAAAGCGACTGTACAGAAGGAAATTTTATCTATTGATAAATACTTAACAGTACATGATAGATGTCTTTGAGGCTTTCTCAGGACATGCAGGACCTACTGAAGCAGCAAGCAGCCAGTGGGTTATCAGCAGCATTTGTAATAAGCTTAATGCCACCTATTCAAGAAAAGATGAAGGTTTGCTTTAACTGGCCGAGTTTAAGTAATCATGAAATTGTTAAGCAAGTGTGCTGCATAGCAGAGATCTTAATTAGAGAGGAAAAAGAACTTAGTAGATTATTCAACTTCAACAATTCAATACTAAATCAAGGAGAAGAGGGTGGGACATGAGAAATCACGAGGGGATGTAGATGCTTTCCACAACAAGCCCCCGAATACTAGCAAAACTTTTATGCCCTTACCTCACCTTAGACCCAGCAGTATGGGTCTTGTCTTATCCTTGTTTAAATTGTGGAGAAAGTGGACACTGGCATAGCAAGTGTCCCTTTCTTCAAACAAATCCATCTTTACTGCTTACCACTCACCCCAATGTCCAAGCCTCACAGCAAGCAACGAGACAGCCACCACCTACTTGGAGCACCACTTGGCAGCCACCAATGTAGCAGCAAGATCAATAGGACAGCCATGAACAGGAGACGCAGATATTTCCTTTGAAACCAGTGGACCAGGAGGGTCCCTTTGTTAACATTACAGTGAGGAATTCTACTCTCTTTTCTTATTCCTAGGAAGTTACTAAGCTAAAGGCCTGAGGGCCCTTACAAGCCTAGCCAAATTTACTCATTACCATGATCAGCACATATTACCCCTGTTCAAGAGGGAAACAGGTGGAAACCCCAGGGTGAATTTACGGTTACCTATCCAATCATTCAGATTGCATTTGAAGAGGGCCAATGAGGTGTTCTGTTTGACGTAAAGTGGGAGTCTATTCAAAAGGTGTGGTAACCTCTGGGAGACAAATCTGTCCCTCCAGCAGGTTCTGTTGATGTCACATACCTGGTTTAGATCCTTAGAGTGAGGAACCCATGTGCCATTTGACTTGCGGATGTGCAGCATTTCCAATAAAGCAAGGTCAGAGATCACCTTTGAGTAGTCTGTATGAAACAGAAAAAAGTGACAGTGATTTCAGCTTATCCACATAGGATAGCTCCTGAAGACCTTGAATTTTCCTTTTGAGGACCCTTTGTGGTCTATACAATTGCTGCAGGTGCTTAGAAAGGTATATACCAAAAGGGACATTGTATTCAATTATTGGCCTAAAGAGTGAAGAGTACAGGGAGGTGATAACCTTTTCTTGAGGCAATGCCCTTACTTATGAGATGATCCATATAGAATGCCCTTCTTACCACTGTGGAGACATGGTGATCAAAGGGCTAGGTTGCTAATGCCAAGATTTCTCACCATTGAGTGCATACTTAGGATATTGCCATTGATGTGGTAATTTGCAGGAACATCGTTCTTACTGAAAGGGATGATAATACATTTTTTTGCACTGAGTTTGAGGCTATGACTTCAGCACCAGCTATTTTCTTGTGTAAGACCTTCTTGAAGGATGTTTACATCATTTGGCGATTCTATGACTGCACCCAGTTTGCTGCAATCAGCAAGAAATAGATTCTGAACAGTAGAGGTCCCAAGACTGATCCCTGTGGAATGCCACAGGTTATGGGACTGGTGCTGGAGGTGGATTCCCCTATTTTGACTGCATGGGTTCTATCAGTGAGACAGTTCACCACCCACTTTATGATGTAAGGGTTGATTATCTAGCTGGGAACGTTTGTCAATGATGCCCAAGTGAGGATAGTGTTAAAATACCTTGGCTAGGTCTAGGGTAGGCTGCATGCACAGGCTTCCCCTTGTCCAGGGCCCTGGTAACTGTCTCAGTGAAGTCCACCAGGTTTATCAGGCATGACTGCCCCTTGACAGATCCAAACTGAGTAGGATCTAGTATTTGGAGATTACCTATATCTTTGCTGATAAAGTCCATAATGATTCTCTCCATGGCCTTGCAGATAAGGTTAGTCAGGCTAATAGATCTGTAGTTTCTGGCATCAGTAGAAGCACTATCTTTGTGCAAGGAGATAATGGTGACTGTTTTCCATTTAGCTGGGATGAAGCCAGTGCTTAGACTGTGATTTAAAGAGAGTAGCCAATGGTGATGCTAATTCTTGTTTGAGCCCATGTAAAACGCAACCTGGGATGTTATTGTTGTTGATGTTATCAGGTCCCACTGATGCTGTGTTTTTGGCCTTAGAGAGGGCATTTATGACCTGCTCTTTAGAGATACAAGGTAGAGGACAGGTGGTAAGGATGTCATGAGGGACGTGTGGCAGGGACAGGGGAGTGAAGTTTTCTCTAAACCTGTCAGCTAAAAGGTTAGCTATGTCCATCAGCTCAGTATTTGTCTTATTGACAAGTAGCTTGGCACATATTTGGGCCTTACCTTTTAGGTTACCGATGTAACTAAAGAATGCCTTATGGTTGTCCTTTGTTGAGAAAGGTAACTTGGATTCGATGTTTGCCTTGGAGGACTTCACAAGAAATCTTATTTGCTTATTTAAGCTGAGGAGGGAATGTCTCCAGTTTAAAGACAGCTCCTTCTTACTCTTAGACAACAGTTTCTTTCTTTTATTGTAAAGCCTGTTAATGGCAGTTATCCACCAGGCAGGTTTGCTCTTCCTCAAAGAGCTTGTTTTGATCCTAACAGGTACTGCCGAGTCAATGCAGTTATACAAGTGCTTGTATAGGGCATTGGTATAGAGCTCGACAGTTATTGGTTCCGTCAGAGGGGAGGTGGAGTGAATCTATTTATACTATCCCGTAAGAGGTTATCTGCTTTGGAATTTTTTTTTTTAGCCTAGTTCCTGCTGGGGGGGGGGGGGGTTGTTAGGTCTGAGGTAGTTACTTCAAATGAGACTGATTTGTGGTCAGATCTCACCAGGGATGAACTCGCAGTTATTGAGTTAGGGACAAATCAATCTATGATAACTTCAATGTAAGCAAAAAGCCTCCCCACTCTACAAAATATGTTTGGGTGAGGTCCTCTGTGGATTTCCTTTGGATAACCAGAAACAAAATTTGTCCAAATTGAATACAGCCATCCCAGAATCAGCTTGCTTTTATAGTAGGAAATTCTACCCCTTGAATCTTTAGGCAAAGATTTATGTAAATTATGATGTACTGTGTTTTGCACTCTGAATGGAATTTTTCTAGCTATCCTGAATGAATCTTCTCCCTTGGGTCTGTATTCAGCCAATATTTGTTCAAAGACATACTCTTTGCAGTACTTGGACTGGAACAGACCTCCCCTATAGAGGATATGGAGGGACTAGAAGCCGTTCCCCCACAGCTGTGGACTACCCATGACAATGAGGTAGGGCTCAAAGGACACAGATCCAGTTAGAGTTATTTTAATACGTTAGGAGTCTCTACCAGTGGTAGTTCTGCACCCTTTGTCAACAGGAGGGGGAGAAAGGAATTTTATGTAATTTCACTGTTATTCCAGTAAGAAGTAATAGTCTCGGCTAAAAGCCCATATAATATGCCTATTTTGCATGTTAAAAAAAGACAAGCAAAGACACTTAAGGTTTGTACAAAACTTGTTAATGCAGTAACAGTGCCAACTTTTCCTGTAGTACCTAACTCAGCTAAACTCTGTCCCACTGACAGCTACCAACTTTTCAGTGATCGATATTCTGTCTACATTCGTTTCCATCCTTATTCACCCAGTCAGTATTTGTTTGCCTTTACTTACAAAGGACAATAATATATATGGACGAGGTTATCTCAAGGATGATTAGCATCATTGCTCTTTTCTCCAGAGAAATGAGGAAACTACTAGATAAAATTCAATTTTCCTGGGAGTCTACCTTAATACAGTATGTGGAGGATTTGCTTTCAGCTTCGGATTCTTGCTCAAGCTGCCAAGATATTATTACTCTTTTGATCAAGTGAACATAAATAGGATTCAGAGTTAATACAGCAAAATTACAGTTGAGGAAACTGCAAGTCCAATATTTAGGACATCTTATTTCAGAAGGTTCCTGGCAAATTTTACCCTCACACATTACTGCTACTCAAGCTGCACCATGTCTTACAATATTAAAACAATTGCAGGCCTTCTTGGGACTGACAGGTTATTGCCAACAGTGGATTTCAAATTAGGCAGTAGTAGTGAAGCCCTTGTTAGTATTATTGAAGAATGACACCCCTGAGCCCTTACCCAGGCAGGAGCATTATGAGCAAGCTTTTGTCCAGCTAAATATTTCACTTTCAAACTCTCCTGCTCTTGAGTTACCTGATTGTTCAGAGATTTTTTTTCTATTCTGTGAAAGGAACATAGTAGTGTTTGGATTATGTAGACATAATGGTTTTAGATCTGCAACTGATTTCATTAAGATACCACTGAAATGTGGTTTAAAGCCACAGACAGCACACCAGCAGTGCAGGGTTATAGTGCCTTCCACACATTTAGACCAGCTACTTCACAGGCAGGGACTAAAGATGGAGGTGTCTCTATTTAAATCAAAAATAAATACACTTCAAGTCTGGTCAAACAGAACAATGCACTTGAGCTGCTCCATGTTCAAATCACCATAAATAAAATTGAATACCACTTCCTTGCAAGCTATAGGTCCCCTTCTATGACCCAGGAAACCCATACCATTTTATTTAAACTTATTAGAAACACTAACCATCCAACCCAATACCCTATTCATGGGTGACTAATTACCCACTATTAACTGGTAATCCTATATGACATCAAACGTACATGCACAGAGATTTCTGAATTTTGTAAACACAAACTCCCTAGACCAGATAGTCAATACACCAACCAGGGGTGCAACCATACTGGATCTGGTCCCCTACTATAATGCCTTCCCTGGTAAGGTCAGACCACAAAAGGGTCTCCTTTGAAGTAAAAGGAGAACCTGGACCTCCAGCTAAACCAAGAATATTCAGAAACTATTCTAAGGCTAACCTCCTGCTATTAGGTGAGAACCTGGCAAAATTTCAAGCCCCTATGAACCCTGAGAACACTTCTGCCTATGCAGAACTGTTCACCAAAACGCTGCACAAGAATGTTAATAGCTGCACAGAGGCAGCTGTACCCACCAGGAAGAAGTACAGAGCTAACTCAAAAAACAAGCCACCCTGGTGGAATCACAAAATCAATCGGATGTATAACAGGAAGAAGAAAATCATGGCAAAAATTAGGAGGTGCAGCAACCAGCAGGATAAAAACACTCTCATTAAACTAAACAAACAACTCAGAGGACAAATAGTCTACCAAAGTCAAATTTGAGGTACGTTTGGCCTCCCAGGCCAAGGACAACCACAAAGAATTCTTTAGCTATGTCTGTAACCTCAAAGGCAATACACAATTGTGTGCAGAGCTCATTGTAAATGGAGCCACCTTTACTGAGCCAGAAGATGTAGCAGACCTCCTGGCTGATAAAGCCAGCTCCAACTTTACTCCTCTCTTCCCCTCAACCTTCCCTCAGGAAATATCATCAAATATAACTTCCCCTACTATCACTAGGGAACAAGTCCTTAATGTTCTCTCTAAGACCAAGAATACTGCATCAATGGGCCCAGACAATATCCCAGGATGCCTTTCAAATAAGCATGAAACATAACCCATCAGGGACTCTGGAATTACTGTTTGACTGTAGCCTCCAAACAGGCTTTGCACCTCATGAATGGAGAAAGGCAACAGTCAGCCTTCTGCACAAAGGTGGGCCAGCTACAGACCCTGGAAACTACAGACCCATAAGTTTCACTAGTCTTATAAGTAAAGCCATGGAAAGAATTATTATGGTCTCTGGCTGACTAAATTTGCAGATGATTGCAAATTAGGAGCTGTCATTGAAACTCCCACTGACACAAATGTTCTTCAGGAGGATCTGACACAAATGAACAATTGGTGTCAGAGTCACGGACTCAAACTAAATGCCAAGAAATGCATAATAGTATCCTTTGGGAAGCGATTCATCCCTGGTAACTTCACATTGACAACACACCCCTTAGAGTTGACCCAGTAGTCAGGGACTTAGGGACACACACACATAGTAATCTAGCCTTTGATCATCATGTGTCTACAGTGGTGAGGAAATAATTCTATGTTGCACAACTTATAAACAAATGTATACCATCTAAGTCCAAGGAAGTCATTGTTCCACTGTATTCGGCATTCATCAGACCCATGATTGAGTACAATGCCCCCTTTGGTATGTATCTGATCAGGCATATACAACAAATGGAATGTCCACAGAGGTTCTTCACTAAAAGAATACAGGGCGTAAGTAAATATGTCTTATACAGACCACCTCAAGGCCCTATCCCTGTATTCTGTCCCCTACAGGCTTTTGCGGAGAGATCTATGCCTGGTATACAGGTCATTGTCAGACGCCACTCTGATGGACCTTCTGCAGATCCACAAAACAAACAGTACCAGAATTACCCATTCTAAAGACTTAAACCTTGCCTATCATATAAATAGCACCTGCTGGAGAGATAGGTATGTATTCCTGAGACTACCCCATCTATGGAACAGGCTCCCCATCCATGTGAAGCAGAGTTCCTCCCTAATCCAATTCTAGTGCAACTTGGACAATTGGATGGGAAACCTGAAATTCATCCCTGGTTTGGCACTTGCCTCTAATGGACACAGGTAACCTGTAAATGGTTAATCTCCCAGGCCCATGCTTTCACTTAGCAAGGGTATCAGAACTGGTCAGAGATTTGGGATGCATGGCTAGGCTTAAAAAGGCCCTTGTGGTAGTTAGCCCAGTAAACACCTATGAACCTATTATAAATCTTGATCCTGTAGCTACACCTCCCACATTGCCTTATGGTAGTGGCCATGACTGTATGCATAGAAGATCATAGAATCATAGGAGATTACTAGTCTATTGACTCTGAAGTCATTTTAAGCCTAGCCATTTCAACCCAATGTAACACTGTAGAGGAATTAGTCAATACCCAAGATTGCATTTAGTAATGACTGCCCATGTCCAGGAGGGTTGTGGGCACTTTTCCTGGTAAGAATTTACAGGGCCATATCCACTCATCCAAGTTCCTCTTGAACAGTGTCATAGAGATGCTCTGTTTCACATGAATTGGTAGCCTGTTCCAAAGAAGTAGCAGTTGCTGGGAGATAAATCTGTCTCTGCAGCATGTCCTACTTAAGGCGCAGGCCACGTTTAAACCCCTGGAATGGGTAACCCTAGACCCATTTGATTTACAGATATGCAGTAAGTTCGTTAGGTTTGGGTCTTGTGTTTCTCTGTAGGCCAGGCATAAGTCTCCCCTAAGTCTATACAATACAGAGTAGAGTGACAGAGGTTTTAGTCAGTCCATGGATGGCACATGCTGGAGGCCCTTGATCATCTTTATTAGAAACCTCTGAGGCCTCTCTAATTGCTGTAGGTGTTTAGTATGGTACTTACCGGATGGGGCGTTCTACTAAAATATGGGCCGGATAAGCGCCGAGTATAGGGGGGTTATAACTTCTTTGCTCTTGAGGAGATGCCTTTACTAATCAAGTGAGCGACATGGAAAGCTTTCTGCATGATGGTAGACATGTTGGTTGAAGTTAAGGTCATGGTCAACCTGTGATCCCAGGTTCCTTACCACTTCATGGGTACTTAGTGTACTGTTATTGATGTGATAGTGTGAAGGGACATTGTGGCAAAGGGAATGATGATGCATTGCTTTGCATTCAGTTTGAGACCATGACTAATACACCAGTCGGTCTGTGTGAGACCATTCTGGAGTATACTGACATCATTTGGGGATTCAATGATAGCACCTAGTTTGCAGTAGTCTGCAAATGTGGTCAGCCACAACCCTTTAGTTTTGACATGAACTTCTAAGAAGTATATACCAAACAGTAGGGGGCCCAGCACTGACCCTTATGCCACCCCACTGTAACAGGTCTGATGGTTGATATGGTATCACCCACTTTGATAGTGTGCATCCAGTTTGTAAAGGGGTTTACATTCAGTTTGCCAAGTTTATTGGTATTGCCTGAATGTGGATTATGTTGAAAGCCTTTGCCAAGCCGGGGTATACTATGTGCACAGATTTGCCCTCATCAATGGCCTTGGTCACAGTTTCAAAGAAATCCACCAGATTTAACAGGCAGGATCTACCCTTCTTGAAGCCAAATTGGGTAGGATCCAGGGTTTGTAGGTCACCTATATCTTTATTTATGAAGTCCATAATTATACATTCCATGGGCTTACAGATGAGGCTGGTCAGACTTGTGGGTCTGTAATTCCCTGGATCTGTTGCTAGGCCACCTTTGTGGAGGGGAATAACTCTAGCTGTTCTCCACTCCACAGGAACAAAGCTTTGGTTAGGCTAGCAATAGTGGGGAGTATTTCGCTCTCCCACCAGCCTACTGAAGGGTAGATGGAGTTCTCCAATATCCTGGATGAATACTACCTCAAGTCGCTCCTGCAAAAAGCTTACTAGTGTAGTAGGACTAACCTGGTCAACAAAGGATAAATTAATAAAAATAAATATCAGAAGAGGCACAGCAAAGATATTAAGGAAAAGAACAAAATTCTGATGTTCAAATTAAGAATTTTTTGGGATCATGGTTTAAATGGATCGTTTGACTAGAAACTAAAATAAAAGGCCATGCATGCTTTAGGGAAGAGAATATTTCATAGGAGTTTCACTTTACATGCATCACAGTTTAAGGTTTAACATGGGAATCTGTGTCTGTTTGGAAACATATTAACTGATCAAGTGTAATACTTTGTAATATGAATTTCCAGTTAAACACAATAAATGGAGACTGGCATTATAACCACATTCTGCTTAAGATGTTTTCATGTATTTCTGGTATTAGTGACACTGACAGTCACCCTATCATTATTTGGTGGTGGAAAAGAAAGAAATTTAATTGATAAAATGATCACCTGCTGTCATTTTTAATGGACTCACCAGTGAATCAATAAATCATCTTTTTTTTAATTTGCATTTTTAGATTTGGTAAATCACAAGTTATCTTTCCAATATGAAATATTTCTACTAAATAATCATAGTTTTGGAGATCTTGTAAAAACACAAAGTTAGATGAAGAAAATGTATATCACAGTTTAAATCTTAAATTATCTGCTACCACACAGGGAACATAATGGCAGATTATCTGATTTTAGTCGTGGATTGTAAGACTAAGATTATGATGTTCAGATAATTTGCTTCCAATGTTTGTGTTCTCATTGATATTCCAAGTACCACAGCTGTGATAATCAGACAAGTGAGCATGAAAGTTCAAGACAACACAACATCTAAAGTTCAAAGTTGTGGTATCTCAGAATATTCTCCTTACTTGGAGGTACACCAGTCTCTAAGTTGGTATATATAAGTAACAGATGAGTGGAATGCAATGTGGCTTAGTTTTCTGCAAAAATACTTTATTGGCTTTCAAAACATGTTGAACTTTGATTTGTTTGCTTTCACAGTAAAGGATGTCACATTTCAACTTGCCAAGATGTGGATTGGCAAACAATTCTGAACTCAAAAAGTATGATTTTTGAATGAAGTGAAGGGCAACATCTAATCAAAACTCCCTGCGCTATTGTACTTGGAATATTACACTCCTAGCCTATTTTAGATTTCATATGCATCACAGAAAATATGACTAATGGACTGACACATTGTATTCATACTTCTCAACCTCTTAGCACAACAAATATGGACAAAGCCAAAAGTAATGGAGGTGAGGACAAAGCCCCAGAATAGAGAGAAATTATAAATATAGCTCTTAAACTTAGAAAGTTGTTAGAAAAAAAGGTATTGTGTTATGACTTTTCTGAAGGATATGAAGTCAAACTCAAATCCCTATCATTATCTGGTGAACTCAATCCTCACTGATTTGCAACAAAAATCCAGAAACCACAAATTTTGTGATGAACCAAACAAAAATATGAGGCAAAAATCTGGACAGTTGAGAAGTATGATTGTATTTTATTTATGGTTTGTTTTACAAGTCAGTGCTGCAAGTAACTGTCAATTAATAAGGTATGTGCCTTACACACAGCTTATCTCTTCCCTGCTGTGCTACATTGTGCTTCAATACCTGAAATGCTACACAATAATTTGAATGTGTAGTCCATCAAAGCACACAGCAAACAAAGCGTACTCAGTGCTGTTGTGAACAGAAGCACATGCATTCCTTTCTGTGCCAGTACACTCAGCATCATGATTCATATCTATGGAGTGTGGTACACGATGCAGATGTACTAGATATGGTGCACATAGTACATAGACTGGGTTTAACTACAATGTCAGCTTCATCTTGTGCTTAATGACATCAGGCAGCATTGATTGCTTAGGCTCTGAAGACTCTAGACAGTAGGGCATGCCATTGATTCCTCATATTGGGGGGGGCACATTTCTTTCCTGAGAGAGATTCCAACAGGAAAAAGGCACTCACTTATAGGTCTCAAAAGCTGTCTGCTTTGGACTATGACAAGGATGATGAAGGCACACTGTCTTGTAAGTTTCCACCAGATGGTATCTCACTGGGCAGGATCCCATCTTTAATGTAGGATCATTTCAAATGAGAGGCTAGGGAGAGTCTTAAATGCTTAATATACATGGATCATATTGGCATGGAAGCCACAAAGCAACTAGTGTTTCCTCCAGTTCTTGAGGCTTTTGGGATGCCTTTAACATGACATTGCCTCAGGAAGCCTGACCAATCTTACATGGTCCAAGATCATCAAAATATTTGTATAAGATGCCAGTGGCAGTTCCAGTAATGGTGTTCTTGGATGAGGTCAAAGGTTATTGAGTCCAATCCATATATTGTTTCAAATTACATAGAAATCAGTATCTTAGACTGCAAAGAAGGGTGTACATTAGCAATCCTGGCCTACAGATGCCAAACCATCATTCCCTAAGAATCAAGGTGAGGCCTTCTAAATGATGGCAGATGTGTCTGGCTACATTTTTGAAGCAAACCTCAAGGCAAAACTTACTAAATATTCCATAACTGTTATGCAGATGGGCAAACATGCCCTTAAAGGTGGTTATAATGCTGTAAATGCAACATCCTTGGTCTGCTGAGACTGGATCAGTGATTAGGAAGCATGCCTGGCAGAGGATACAACCCCTGACATTACACATGAAGGTGCAGCTCCTCAGTGCACCACTGGGCAAGAAGTTGTTGTTTGGACATCATCCTCAATGGATAGTTAAAAAACTGAAGAAGGGGAAGAAAAATTAGTTGATTAGAAAGCTATTTCATCGAACTGTATTCAGATGCAACAGAAATTAACTATTAATAATGCTATCCCATCTACCATTACCAGACTAAAGAGAAGCAGGTGAAATGGAAGGAGGCTTTTCAGAGGAAAAAGTGCAAGGAAATAAATGGAAGCCTGGGGGACCAGAGGGCCAAGGCAAAGACAGGGAGAAGTTGTGGCTATGCCCCTTCCTTTCTCAGTCTCACACCAACCCTTAGGCTGCTGTCAGAACCTCACAAAGACTGGCAGTCACCTAACTTTATTTTCAAAAACAAAACTGAGAAATGGTAATGGAAGACAAATGGGTAACTTTGGCTATAACATCGCAGGACTGTTAGTCACAGTGATAAGTGGCCAGAAAGCACTTCTCACAGCAATGATGTACCAAAAGTGCATTGTATCAATGCAGTGATACTCTTGAAAAACTATAAGGGTACATGGCAATGCCAGCGGCCCCACAAGGAGTAGGTGGGGCAGGCAGTTGCCATAGCAGCAAGGAAGATGCCAGCGCAGCAGGAACTTCATGGATGCTCTCAGCGGAACACAGGTCACTCTGGTGGGTGGGGAAAACTGCAAAATGTTACTGCTACACAACGGTGGTATATAATAGGTGTTTGGCACATACTATAGGGTGTGTTTGCCACAGTGTGTAGAAATGAGTCACATCATGCAATAAACTGATGCTTTTGTTGTCCTCCTTATGATCCAGAACACTACTTAGGTGATTTTGCCTAGCCATAGTCAACCACATTAAGCCAACTTACTTTTTTCTATGGAGACACAGACAGCATCACATACCTCATGTCTGTTAAGGTTCTTTTCCTCCTGGATCACCATAAGCAGCTCTGGTAAATCCATGCTGGGATGCTAAGCAGTACCTCTAGGTGGTGGTGCCGATACTGTTCCATTTGATTGTATTTGAGTATAGAGCAAAATTATACCAGTCTCTCTTAAAAGAAGGTAACATAGTCTCTAACACTGATGAGCTGAGGCAGCTGCCTGGCATATGTTAAGTGGGTTATCCCAGAGATGCCAACCTAGATGGGTTATGATGAAGTTTCAGGAAAGCCTTAAGGGAGAAATGGGAAAAGACAAAAAACATTCAAACTGGAGGGACTGACACACACCTATTTTAGGTGGAACAGTGCAATCTTTTTCCTTCCATCACAAAAGATTATTCCTTCTATTAATATGATTCATGCCTGAAAATAGACCATCAGGGCCAAAGATTAAAATCTGTCCTGCTTTAGGCCATTGCTTCATAACCAGTATAAACTTAAGTCCATTCTCCAGTCATCACATTTAACACTTCCTTTCCCCTCATCTCCAAGGAACCACAAGCATTTATTCTTGTGTAGTTTTGCACCAGAATCCCAAAGCATGAACAAGTTGAGGAAAACTTCAGAATTTAAGGTTACTGCTGGTGTTTCCATTTGCTTAACTGGTAACTGTCATGTCCATTTTAGAAGGTGGGGCAGAGGTGTTGCTGCTGCATCTCAGTGCTGGTTTGAGAGACTTTTGTGCAAAGTCTGAAAGTCTTCCCTGTGCCTATGTGAGCCTTCACCATGGCCTGTTGTTTTTCCATCATTCCAAAAGCATGCAGACAGGTGAATTAGCAATTTTCTAAACTGTAACTAGTTGTGTATATGTGCGCACGTGTATTGTTTGATGAATGGCAACAAAACAAAGATGAACTCAATGCCTTACACTCTTACTTCCAGGCATGTAGTCTAGCTCCTTTATAACAATGAATAAGGTAAAGCAGGCATCAAAACATGAATGGATGATGAAGAAAAGTCAGTATAAGTCCACTGGTATAGGAAGAAAAAAGCTGTAATAAAGTGAAAACAACTTCTTGTAGTTCTTAAAACAGGGAGGTTTATAGTATGCTTAAGAAAAACACTAAAATATTGTCAATATTCTTTAATTATTAAATTGCACAATTCCCATTTAGTAAACCTCACAATCTGTAAGCTTCTGTCATTTGAAGAAGTTTCAGTGCTGCTTTACTGATTAAAACAACCTCTTGAAACCATATTTTCATGTGAAACTTACAGATTCATTTAACGCCACCCCCCAAAAAAAATAATCAAGCAAGTAATGAATACACAATGGTGACTACATACTTTATTAAGACATTAATTTAATTTTAATGTATTTCTTCAAGGAGCAATTACTGGGAGACTAAATATAGCACACCCTGTCCAATAAGTCAGGTGATAACTAAAAATTTTAGAGATGTTTAAGGAAAGATTAGCTTCTCTTCAGTTTCAGCGCCAAACTAGTGATAATCAGGATTAGTATCCAGGGTGGGAACTGATGGAAATCTGGGGATAACAATGCATTATACCCTGCCTCTGCCATGCTGACAATATGACCAAGTTAGGTTGGGTTGCAAGGAATGAGGTAAAAGTTAAAACAAATGGATAATCATGGGAGTGTTTCTTTTGGGGAAGTATATTTGTTGAGACATTCAATATATTTCAGATAAGATGCGATTCATAAACACTCATTCTGAACTTTGTTAACCAGTCAAAGGCACTTATAACATCAAAGCTATGGCGGCTAGACAGAGAGTTGGTCAGGTGTAGAGGGCAGTCTGAAATGCACATCAACAGTTGGGGGGCAGTCCTGAATTGATTGAGTGATACTGAATGGTTACATATCCAGTTATATGGGGAAAGGCCAGTTACAACATTTGTATGGTGTGGTCACGGTACACTAGTCTGACCAGGCTATTGGCTAATGATAAAACATAAAAGCCATATAAAATAAATCAAATACTGCTGGGATAAGATGGGATACAGAAGACTAGAATCAATACTAGTATAGGTCAGGAGAAGGCAGGGTACCCTGATCAATACTAGTATAAAAGTTAGGAGAAGGAGTAAGGTATATATTATATCATCAAATGCTTAAAAAAGGGAATGATGAATAATCGACCCGATGTAAGTGAAAGCTTACAATCTTGAAAGCTCAGAACAGCGATTTTTTTTTCCCAAGGGAAAAATCGCTGTTCCAAAAAAAAAAAAAAAAAAAAATTGAAAGAACACACCCCCCCTACTTAAATATACCAACTCCGAGAGCGCACTACAGTGCTGAAAATGGCAAAGTAACGGAAGCGGTCAAGCAAATTCTTTCCCTGGGAAATAATTTGCTTAAAAGCCACTTTGTTATTTTGCCTTTTCGTTGTTTTTAAGTTTGACCAAGACTCATTCGATAGAATGCGTCTTCGGTCATTTAATAGGAACTTGATCAATACTAGTATAAGTCAGGAGAAGGCAGGGTACCCTGAGCAGTACTAGTATAAGTCAGGAAAAGGAATGGTACCCTGAGCAGTACTTGTATAAGTCAGGAGAAGGCAGGGTACCCTGAGCAGTACTAATATAAGTCAGGAAAAGGAAAGGTACCCTGAGCAGTACTAGTTTAAGTCAGGAGAAGGCAGGGTACCCTGAGCAATACTAGTATAAGTCAGGAGAAGGCAGGGTACCCTGAGCAGTACTAGTATAAGTCAGGAAAGGGAAAGGTACCCTGAGCAATATTAGTATAAGTCAGGAGAAGGCAGGGTACACCTTGAGCAATATTAGTATAAGTCAGGAGAAGGCAGGGTACCCTGAGCAATATTAGTACAAGTTAGGAGAAGGCAGGGTACCCTGAGCAATATTAGTATAAGTCAGGAGAAGCCAGGGTACCCTGAGCAATATTAGTATAAGTCAGGAGAAGCCAGGGTACCCTGAGCAATATTAGTATAAGTCAGGAGAAGCCAGGGTACCCTGAGCAATACTAGTATAAGTCAGGAAAAGCCAGGGTGCCCTGAGCAATGCAAGTATAAGTCAGGAGAAGCCAGGGTACCCTGAGCAATACTAGTATAAGTCAGGAGAAGCCAGGGTACCCTGAGAAATACTAGTATAAGTCAGGAAAATGAAAGGTACCCTGAGCAGTACTAGTATAAGTCAGGAGAAGGCAGGGTACCCTGAGCAATACTAGTATAAGTCAGGAAAAGGAAAGGTACCCTGAGCAGTACTAGTATAAGTCAGGAGAAGCCAGTGTACCCTGAGCAATACTAGTATAAGTCAGGAGAAGCCAGGGTACCCTGAGCAATACTAGTATAAGTCAGGAGAAGCCAGGGTACCCTGAGCAATACTAGTATAAGTCAGGAGAAGGCAGGGTACCCTGAGCAATACTAGTATAAGTCAGAAGAAGGCAGGGTACCCTGAGCAATACAAGTATAAGTCAGGAGAAGCCAGGGTACCCTGAGCAATATTAGTATAAGTCAGGAGAAGGCAGGGCACATTGAACAAATACTAGTATAAGTCAGGAGAAGGCAGGGCACACTGATCAAATACTAGTATAAGTCATGAGAAGGGAGAGCACACTGATCAAATACTAGTATAAGTCAGGAGAAGGCAGGGCACACTGATCACATACTAGTATACGTCAGGAGAAGGCAGGGCACACTGATCAAATACTAGTATAAGTCAGGAGAAGGCAGGGCACACTGATCAAATACTAGTATAAGTCAGGAGAAGGCAGGGCACACTGATCAAATACTAGTATAAGTCAGGAGAAGGCAGGGCACACTGATCAAATACTAGTATAAGTCATGAGAAGGGAGAGCACACTGATCAAATACTAGTATAAGTCAGGAGAAGGCAGGGCACACTGATCACATACTAGTATACGTCAGGAGAAGGCAGGGCACACTGATCAAATACTAGTATAAGTCAGGAGAAGGCAGGGTACCCTGAGCAATACTAGTATAAGTCAGGAGAAGGCAGGGCACACTGATCAAATACTAGTATAAGTCAGGAGAAGGGAGAGCACACTGATCAAATACTAGTATAAGTCAGGAGAAGGCAGGGTACCCTGATCAAATACTAGTATAAGTCAGGAGAAGGCAGGGCACACTGATCAAATAATAGTATAAGTCATGAGAAGGCAGGGACCCTGATCAAATGCTAGTATAAGTCAGGAGAAGGCAGGGTACCCTGAGCAATACTAGTATAAGTCAGGAGAAGGCAGGGCACACTGATCAAATACTAGTATAAGTCAGGAGAAGGCAGGGCACACTGATCACATACTAGTATAAGTCAGGAGAAAGCAGGGTACCCTGAGCAATACTAGTATAAGTCAGGAGAAGGCAGGGCACACTGATCAAATACTAGTATAAGTCAGGAGAAGGCAGGGTACCCTGATCAAATACTAGTATAAGTCAGGAGAAGGCAGGGTACCCTGAGCAATACTAGTATAAGTCAGGAGAAGGCAGGGCACACTGATCAAATACTAGTATAAGTCAGGAGAAGGCAGGGCACACTGATCACATACTAGTAT
Source organism: Protopterus annectens (assembly GCF_019279795.1). NCBI lineage: Eukaryota > Metazoa > Chordata > Ceratodontiformes > Protopteridae > Protopterus > Protopterus annectens. Next base: position 475,611,455 of record NC_056747.1, on the reverse strand, counting down.
AAGTCAGGAGAAAGCAGGGTACCCTGAGCAATACTAGTATAAGTCAGGAGAAGGCAGGGCACACTGATCAAATACTAGTATAAGTCAGGAGAAGGCAGGGCACACTGATCACATACTAGTATAAGTCAGGAGAAGGCAGAGTACCCTGAGCAATACTAGTATAAGTCAGGAGAAGGCAGGGCACACTGATCAAATACTAGTATAAGTCAGGAGAAGGCAGGGCACACTGATCAAATACTAGTATAAGTCAGGAGAAGGCAGGGCACACTGATCAAATACTAGTATAAGTCAGGAGAAGGCAGAGTACCCTGAGCAATACTAGTATAAGTCAGGAGAAGGCAGGGCACACTGATCAAATACTAGTATAAGTCAGGAGAAGGCAGGGCACACTGATCAAATACTAGTATAAGTCAGGAGAAGGCAGGGTACCCTGATCAAATACTAGTATAAGTCAGGAGAAGGCAGGGTACCCTGATCAAATACTAGTATAAGTCAGGAGAAGGCAGGGTACCCTGAGCAATACTAGTATAAGTCAGGAGAAGGCAGGGCACACTGATCACATACTAGTATAAGTCAGGAGAAGGCAGGGTACACCAATCTTTACCAGGCTGCTGAAGCAGGAGGTGAGTTAATCCTGCTACATACAGGGCAGGTGTTGGTAAGTGGAGATCAGGAAAGTCTGGGTAATACTACGGGACTGTGATCACTGGCTGGATGGGTAAAAATATAAGTAAGTCCTCAGACCTCTACAGGATGGGGGAGTGGGGAGGTAGAGTTCAAGGATCACAGCTAAGATAAGTGAAGTTCTAAGATTGCTCAGGTTATTGCCGTCATGCAAGGGCAGTTTTACTAATGATCAGGCTTGACAGAGTACACAGACTGCTTCTGGACTCAGTTGAGGTTCAAAGGGCACTAAATATTGTAAGGCCATGGTGGCTCTCATGGTTACTAGTCACAACCTAAACAAAGAATGCATTTGGAAACTGATAGTTGTTACCACGTCTGCCAGGAATGGGTAGCACAGGGTGATGCAAGTCTGGAGATGGTACAGGTTTAATGCAAATATTCTGTACCTTTTCATTGCATGCCACAAACCATGTCAATGTTAGTCCAGTCTGTAAACTGTGTACGTTTACTTAGGTCATGTACTTGACATACTTTCACAGTCAAGGTAGCAGCAGCAGAGAATGGCACAAGGAAAGAAGCTCTTGGTCACAAGTCCTCAACATCTCATAAATCTGGTGTAACCTTGGAGAAATAAGGACATGCCACTATTGGGGGGGGGGGGGTGAATCCTAGCAATGCTTAGCTTTATGATTATCCAATCATATAACTACTTGTAGTGCAGAATGTCACCCAGTGATGCATATAAAGTGCAATTACTAATTCCTATACCTCTATGCTGAAAGAGAGTTGTATGTGCTCCAGTACCCAAAGGTCAGCATGTAAAACTTCTGAATAACCATTTTTCTTTACTACTTGTAAAGTACTTCCAAATACAATGTAAATATATGGAGAGCAAAATTAAGAGTTATTTCTCTATTCAGCATTCAGTTATGCTTCTTTCATTATTTGCAAAATTAAACTAGCGTTATTAAATCTTAGCCACATCATTAAACTCATAGCTATTACTCTTTTCAGTGCAGACAAAACCATTACAATTTTCATTGCATAATAGTTATTATAATGCATACTTCAATGATGAAGTACAACATGAATAAACAAATAATGAATGTTGCATGTGTGTGGACAGATTATATATAATCTATACACACATAAATGAGTGTGTGTGTATTTATATACAGAGAGAGAGAGAGATATTGCACTAAACAAAATTAAAACAAAACAAAAAAAGTTTGGTGTCCTTAAAATGCTGCTGAGACAGTGTGTGTTATTAATGCAGAATGTTCGGTCACTGTTCATAAATTACTTCTCCTGCTTTGGCGCTGTTGTGCTGTAATAAGAACTGCATTTTATTACACAGTTCTGTCAGTGTCTGCTGTGATGAATAACAACTGTATTTTTCCTAGATTGAGTGATTTTCCTATGTACCTTTATTGTTTCAACTTCATTGTAAATGCATGGTTCTTCCAAACAGTTTATAGCTGCAGTCCATCAGTATGTAAATTTAGTATGATGTGAGACCTATGACTGACAGCTGGCCCCTGTGATATTGACCACCTAGTTACCTGTTACCATTTGGATTCCCTCCCAAGTCACATCGGTACTATGTAGAAAAAGGGGCACTTTTCACGATTATGGTGCCTTTTGTCAACAAAGGGCAATATATTTTGTCAGAAGTAAATGTATCTTGATGCATACAGAATAGACCTTACCCAGGGTCAAAGAAAGCAAAATAAAATGAACTGCATTTTAGTTTGACAAGATGAAAGTTTGGTATCACTGCACAACTTCTTCCTATGTAAGGTCAAATTTTTGTCTCACAGCTCAAAAGTAAATTGGTGCTTATGTATTCAATACCTGGTAACTCTGATTCTCATAAATGCTAATGCGCCTTCTCAATTAAGCCACATATTATTGATTTAATATGTATATGCACACAGAGAGAAAGACCAACATTCCACAGAGCTCCATCCTTCCTTCCCCAAAGCAAATGAAGTCATCACTGGGGTATTATGACACTGAGTACTCTAAATACTGTATATATTACTCATAATTTTATCAGATGTTACGGCACGCTACCCACCTCCATAGTTTGCAATCCACAGACACGAACTCCCTTCAGATGAAAAATTTATTCATACAAGTTAAGCGCTTTCGTCAGTCCAATCAACTGGTATAAAAGTCTACCTATTCCAACATGAAATCCATATACAGAGACTAGCATGCCTTTCTGGAGCCACAATTTCCTATTTCTAACCAAGACTCAAAAAGCTGTGTTTAGTGAGCAGGAAAAAAGTTAAAAATAAAATAAATAAAAATAACAACTAATTCAACCAATTGCACTGACGTGCCATTTCCTCACTAACTATGTCTTTTAAAAAGGGGTTAGTGATCAGAAAAAGTATAAAAAAAGTAACTGCAGCAGTACTTACAAAGGTGTGTGTATGCGTGTCTCACTCAGTGTGTGCATCTGAGTTTTTGTGTGTGGGTGTGTGAGTGGCACTCTCTTTCAGCCTGCATCTGTTTATTTTTGCTTGTATATGCAAGTGTATGTGGCTGTGTGCATGTATATGCGCTAGTATGTTATATGTAGCAATTATAAAGAACACAAGTCATATTTCGGATGCAAAATACTACTTCCAACAACAATTACATATTCTACACCAACTTCAAAGCATTATGTGGATGAACTATTTTATATCAAAAATATGGAAACATATGTATATACTAATAGTAAAACAAATACAAAACAGTTTAACAGATCACTTATTTTCAAAGTGCAAAAATGCCCTCCAGGATGGTCCTGTAAGGGAATAAGGGTCCTTCCAGGTTTGGGAAAGGCCCCCTTTATTGTTGTCAGGTCACACAATGCTCCTGAGTAGTCTATTATTTCTCTGTAACATCCACCTTTTCAGGCATTATTGCTCGTATATCTATATTGCCCTGTTTGGGTATTTTAACAATAAGGTGTTTTCATCTTTTTCTTCCTTTGACTATAACATTTTCTCCATAATGTGAGTAACATTATGAATTTGTGATCATCTGCTCCCCCTTCCATACATGTTATGCTGTCTTACGTTAAACTTACTGTAACAGTAAATGCTTGAATGACCACTGCTGCACTAGCCTTAGCTATATGGGTTATATCCTGCCAAAGATATAAGAGCTGGCCAGCTTCCAAAGTTTCAGAGCACCTTCCACATGCCTAAACTGTCAGGCAGCTCTAGCTGAGCTGACTAAAACACAAAGCATGGGTGCAAAGCCTTTCACAGCTTTCCTGCCAGCAGATAGAGAAAGAGAGAGAGGCTAAGCCTTGAAAGCACAATGCTAGCAACAAAAATAAATAAATAAATAAGAAAGAAAAGCCCACACCCAGGCATAAAACACACACCCAATGGATGGATGGAGGGAGAGGGTACCGTAGCAGTGATCATTGGAATCCCTACTATTATGGTAAGTTCAACTTACACAATTGTACTATGTTCATCATACTGATCATTGCTGCGGTAGTCTTAGCTATATGGGTAGATTACCTTAGCTAACCACATTTGGGAGGTTAAAATGAGATCAGTTTATGAGCCCCTAGAGAATGGTCCTAGCAAAGCTTGATTTGAACCCAGAGAAGGAATCAAGCTCATTGCGCTTTGTAAAAGTATATACAGAGCACCAATTAGCAGCTTCTAGAACACTTCTAGAATCCAACCCCTTTCAAAAAGGCATAAAGTCAAAGGCCTTGGGCCTTGAACCTGCCTGGAATAGTTTTGTTATGATGAGTATAGCAAAAGGTAATAGCCTTGGGCAACCATTTAGAAATGGTATGTTTTGACACAGGCTGTCCCTTTTCACCTTCACAAGAAATGAACAACCGAGATGAAGATCAGAAAGATTAAGTTCTGCCACGATAGTACCAGAGCTGTCTGTCGACATGCAAGGTATGCAGTATCCTTTCTCCTTCATTTTTAGGTTTCAGCAAAGAAAATGGGGAGATGGATAGTTTTGCTTAAAGTAAACTAGGATACCACTTCAGGCATAAATGGATTAGGTCCAAAAGAAATGTTGTTCCAATAGAAAATGATTTAGAGATCGTGCAACATAAGAGCTTGCAACTTGGACACCCTTCTTGCAGAGATCAGAGCAACTAATAAAACTTTTTCATGTTAGTCTCCTCAAGTCAGTCAGATTAGCTGGTTGAAATGGAACAACTGTTGGCTTCTGTAACACAAAATTAAGATCCCAAGGAGAGGCCACTGATTTTTTTCAATGTTTCTTATTAAAAAAACCCTTTCAAGAACATTTTGATATGACACTGCATTGAAAGAGGAGGATCCATAGGCAGACATGCTGAAAAAGCTGATAAATGAATATTGAGAGAGAATAAGAAAGGCCATAAGATAGTAACTCACACAAATATTGTGAAACCAGAGAACAACTGGCCCTGCATAGCTGCTGGTTATGTTGTTGGCACCAACTAGAAAACATTTTCCATTTGCTACTGTATGCTTTTTTTAGTAGCAGGCTTTCTTGCCTCCATTAGTATCTGCTGCATATCCTCACAGGTACCTAAAGAAAATTAAGACCCTATCATCCAGGCAGTCAGTTGAAGTTAAACCTAAAACAAAGCAAAGGTCGGCTGTCTATTCTGTTTTAAACAATAAATTATTGTTTAAAACAGAGTGGACAGTTGACCTTTGCTTTGTTTTAGGTTTGGTTTCAGTTTTAATTCATTTTGTTTCACTATTCGTAGTCAGATGAAGTTGATCCATGTTGAGGGTGTATCAAACACTTCTTTTCTTGTGCGAGTAGATCCAGTCTGTGAGAAACCTTCTGATAATTGCCCCTGACCATTTCCAAAAGAACGAAGAAGCCACAATGATCTTGGGGGATTCCTTCTGAATCTTCTGAAGTACCATGGATGTTAGTGGAAAGGGTGTAAAAGCATATGGGAACATTCTTATCCAAGGAAAAGAAAAGGTATCTGTCTACCAGGCCTTCTTGCATGGAGTCCTGAAACAAAATCTTGCCAGTTAATTGTTCAGAAAGGAGGCAAAGAGGTCTTCTAGTTTCCATACATGAGCATCTGCCCTGATCCTGCTCAGCTTGTCTGCCACACAGTTTTGCTCTGATGGAATGCAGGATGCCCACAGAGTGAGACTGTGCTGTGAAGCTATGTCCCAAGCTAACATGGCTAGTCTGCAAAAGGGGTGTGACCTGGTTCTCTCCTGCTTGTTGATGTACCACATGACTGCGGTCTTGCCTGTAACCAATTGAAGAGGTCCTGGGGACCAAAGATGGTTCAGCTTTAATCACGGCAAGCATCTTCTTGACATATGTGTTTGCATCTGTTCTTGGTGTCCCGCACCCCATGCATATTTCTTTTTCCTGAAACTGCTCCCCATGCAAAGTCTGAAGAGAAGATGATGTGGAGACCTGATTTAAGAATGTCTGTTGTCCCCACCAAAATGTCTTTTCTAACAAATCCCAGGATTGGGATTTGAAAAGGAGATTTAGAAACCACCGCATCTTTCTCATGTGGAGTCTAGCCTGAGGGTATCATGAGAATCAAAATCTGGAGGCACTCCTTTGCAGTGACCAAAGAGAGTGGAAAACCTTAGAAATAGAACTAAAGATCTATTTTTCCCATGGAAGAAAAGCTCTTTGAACTGAACTTACGTGTCTAGCTGACATGCCAGGAACACAATCCTGTGTAAAAGAATCAATAAAGACTGGAATGATCTCTTGGAATCCAAACTTGTGTAAGATCCTCTCTCACTGTAGAGAGAATGAGATTCCTGATGCTTTGAAAGAGACTCTGCAAAAACAAGCAAATCATCTAAGTAAGGAAAACGTGGATACCCTGTAACCTGCATTGAGCTATAACTGGAGCTAAACACTTTGTGAGCAACCTTGATGTAGTACACAGTCCAAAGGGTAAGGAAGAGAACTGATAATGTAATCCAGACATGCAAAACCTTAAGAAATGTCTGATGTCTAGATTAATATATGGTTATTTTCACATCCATATTAAAGTCTAGCATTGCCAGAAAACTTGAAACGTGAAGTAACATCATTATGATCTTAGCACCATCACAAATAGGTTTAGGAAAGAAAGATCAAGAACCGGTTTATTAGCATTTTCTTTCTTTGGCACTAGGAATATTCTTGAATAAACCTTTCCTACCTTAGAAGGAGGAATTGGTTTTATCAATCCTTAAAACAGCATGTAGAGACAAGACAGTCTGATCTGGAAGATAAGGAAGGACTCCCCAAAAAGCAGGTATTTCCTCCCACTGCCATCTGTAACTTTGATGAATGGTTTTCAGAAACCATTTGTCTGAAACAATCTGTCGCCAAAGAAAAAAAAATGGAGATTCAGACTTTCTGGATGAAAAAGTGGCTAGGGTGGGAGGAGTTCACAATATCTCTTGAATAGTCATTCAGACATGTTGGCCTGTCCTTGGTTTTGGGAGGTTCAAGGCTTCCTTTTGGAACCACTTGCTATTTTTTCTTAAAAGTCTGTTCACTTGTATTGTACTGAGACTGCTTCTTGTGCTTTTGTCAAAATTGGACGAGGAGATAGAACATGCCTTGGAAAACGTGGAAAAAGAAGAACTGAAAAAATTCCTTGTATCAGCTTGTCCCTTTCACCACACTTTTTGATCAACTTTGAAGCAGATGGGTCAAACAGTAAATATCTATCCCAGGGAGAATTTAAAATCTTGATTTCATAATCACCTGGGATGTTCTGAGAATGCAGACATGCAAACCTCTTCAAAAGTGTACTAATGGCCATAGCCACAGAAAAAGAATCAACAGAGTCATACACACAGTGAGTTGTGATCTGTGCAGTTCAATAAACTAAGTTATTTAATTCTGATTTATCATCACAAGAAGAAACTGCAGAACTGTTGGAACTGGCACCAATGTCCAAATCTACACCAAAGTACTATACGAGCATTTATACAGATGCATGGAATCAGGAATACCTGACAGGACAAAATCATTCTCCACAAGGAAGAGTAAACCTGTCTGGTGGACGTCTGCAATAAATAAACTATATAACAAAAGGAAAAAATTACTGTCCAGGACCAAGGAGGAGCAGGTGTCCAATTGGAAGCAATCTCTCCTTAGCCTGAACAAGCAAATAAGAGCAATAGTGAAATCCTCTAAAGCCAATTTTGTGTGCAAATTGGCCACATCTACTAGAGACAATCATAGGGCCTTCTTCACACATGTCCACAATCTCAAAGGAAGCACCCAGATCTGTTCAGAACTCGTGTTCAAGGACACCACATACACAAATGGTGTAGATATAGCCAACCTACTGTCTGACAGATTCAGCAAAAACTTCACCCCTCTGTCCCCTATCAGTAAAATCAGGACATCCCCAGTACCTGCCCCCTCCTCTTAACTCTGGGGAACAGGTCATCACTGCCCTATCAAAGGCAAACAAATACAGCCTCCATGGGACCCGATAACATCCCAGGCTGCATCCTACAGGAACTCAGGCATGAACTTGCAGCACCATTAGGCACCCTCTTCAACCAAAGCCTGAGTACTAACTTTATTCCAGCCAAGTGGAGGACAGCTGCTGTCTTCCCTTTACACAAAGGTGGAGTGTCCACCGATCTGGGAAATTATAGACACATCAGTCTAACTAGCCTGATTTGCAAGGCCATGGAACAGATTATCATGGGCCTCATTAACAGGGACATTGGCAACCTCCAAACACTTGACCCCACACAGTTTGAATTTGTCAAGGGGAGGTCATGTCTGTTAAATCTGGTTGACTTTGAGACAGTCACAAAAGCCATGGATGAGGGCAAGACAGTATACACCACCTACCTTGACCTGGCCAAAGCCTTTGACACTATTCCCTACTCGGGCATAACAGATGAACCCTGTCAACAAGGCATCAATCCATATGTTATCAGATGGGTAGCAAACTGGCTCATTGATAGAACTCACAATCAAAATAGGGGAAGCCATCTCAAGCAGTAGACCCGTAATGAGTGGTGTACCCCATGGATCGGTCTTGGGGCCTCAGTTATTCGGGATATATTTCTCTGAGGTGCAGGCCAAAACCTGTGGGCTATGGCTGAACAAGTTTACAGATGATTGCAAGCTGAGCGTGGTCAACAATTCACCAGGTGATGTGGACGTCCTCCAAGAGGGTCTCACCCAAACAAATCACTGGTGCTAGAAACATGGCCTCGAGTTGAATGCCAAAAAATGCATCATTATCATCCCATTTGGGGAGAGTGATGTCCCCACGTATCACAATAACAATGTCCTAAGCACGCAATCAGTTGTGAGGGATTTGGGCTCCCAGGTTGATAGCAACCTGACTTTTGACCACCATGCTGCTCCCTTTGTACAGAAAGTTTTCTACATGGCCCACCTCATAAGTAGGGTATCTCATCCAGGGACAAGGAGGTCATAACATCCCTGTATTCATCCCTTATAAGGCCAATTATTGAGTACAACGCCCCCCCCCTTTGGCATGTACTTCACAAAGCACATGCAGCAGCTGGACAGACCACAGAGGTTCCTCACCAGAAGAATCCGGGGCCGCAAACATCTCCCCTACAACAGATAGGCTAAAACCCTGTCCCTCTACTCAGTTTCATACAGACTCCTCAGAGGTGACCTCTGGCATACAAAGCAATCTCAGACCCCACCTTGATGGGACTGCTGTATATCAAGTTCCACTCGAGTAACCTGCACGCACAACCTCAACCTGGTCTGGGACATCAATCGGACTTGGTGGGACAGATTTGTATCCCAGAGACTCCATCTGTGGAATAGACTCCCTCTCCATGTCAAGCAGAGCACCTCATTATCCCTTTTCAAATGCAACCTGGATAACTGGATGGGAAACAGAAAATACACTCCTGGGATTCCACCGGTGTCCCTGCTGGTCAGGGCTTTGGGTGCTGACTTGTCTAAACATGGGCTAAACTCTTGGCTAGGCTCATAAGGGCCTCAGGGCCAATAGCCTTGTAACTTCCTATGAACCTATAAAACATTCTTCATACTTTTACAGTTTGTCAAAATAAATTACCCTGACAACTCAAAATTCTGAAAATCAAAGTTGCAGAAGTATACACTTTTTTCCCATAACTATCAATTTTCCATCCTTATGTAAAAGAGTAAAGAACTTGTCAGACATTTTGGATGCACGGCTAGTCTTAAAAATGCCCTTGTGTTCGTTAGCCTAGAGCACACCCATGAACCTACGAGGACTGGAATTAACTAAGTGATTAGCAGAAGTGGGATCAACTAAAGCTATAGCTGTTGGGTCTGGTTTGGGAATAGTGTATAAAAACTTAAAAGAATGAGGAACTTTATACATCCTATCTGCCTTTTTAGGGGCATCTGGCTGACTATCAGGAAAACTGCAGGCAGTAACATACACATTCTCTAGAGCAGACAGAATAAGTGGAAGGGATGCAGGTTCTGGAAAACATTTATGTAACAACTCGTAGTATTTTCTGTGGGTTGAGAAACCTCAGTGTTCTCACACTGAAAACCCTGTCAAATTCTAGCAAGTTTCAGAGAAAGAAAAACTCAGACACGTGGAATAAGTGAGCTCTCCTCTCAGTCTGAATCAGAAGTTGAATAAAAAAAACTCCGTTTCTGTCCCTGCATCTTCTTGTTCAGATTCAGAATCTTGAATCTCTTCAGGAAGAGAGGAATTCCTTTTTCTTTTACCAGAAGCAACTTTACAAGAAGCATCCTTACCTTAAATTAAACCCTGAGCCAGACCCAGTAAACTAGCTTAGCCAAAGAAAATTGAGAAGGGAGTAGATGGAGTAGATGCATGCTTGGTTATCGGTTTATTTTTGGCAAGAAAATGGGGCCAACCGTATTATAAATGGCAGCAGCTTCCCCTGGGATTGACACAGCATTCTGACACAACAGGGTAGCCTTCCCCATTTCTTCTTGCAGGACCAACAAGAGTGGTTCTACCTTGCTCACTGAGGGGACCCAGCAGCCACAGAGGACATGGATAACCCCCTGTCTATAGTGGCTATAGGTTCTATACTAGAGGGATCTGGGATAAAAGAGGAGTGGTCTTGACACAGTAGAGTCACCAACTTCCAGCTGAGAGAAATTGCTAGCTGGCTACAGTGGCTAAGGCTGTTTGCTTAATTTTTTTTATTTTTGTGGCTGGATGAAGGATTGGTAGTCTGTTCCATGGTCAAGCCAAAAATTATGCCTTTTTCCTGGGGAACAATAGCAGCAATTGCTGGTAAACACTACCAGTCCACAAACTGTACCTTTTGATAGAAAAACACAATAAAAGCACTTCAAAACACTATGACAGCACCGCAATTAGAAAATAAACACCATTTCTCCACAGAAAAAATGTTTCCAGTCATTTTACACCGCTTTTAAATTGAGAGGAAAAATAGCTCTCTATTTAAAAGTATGTTACAGTCTCAAGACACTCCATTAAAACACTACACTCAGTTTTAAAATACCTTTCCTGAAGAGTAAAGCAATAAATCAACAACAAAATGGATTTTTTTCACCAAAGGGATCTGCCCAGCAAAGGAAAGTTTTGAAAGTTTTCTGTTATATTTTTGGCAGGCTATAACCCATGTAGCTAAGGCGGTACTACAGCAGTGACCAGTATGATGAACATCTAAAATTTTTGTTCACATTTTCTGGTATATAGTTAAACATTTCTCTATAGCATTAACTTGTAGAATCAAGAGTTTTCTTTCCTGAATAATGGCCAGTTATTGGGGGGGGGGGGGTTGTCCCATATGATATACATGTTTATTAAATTAGCAATGGAAAAATATATATAATATGGATACAAAGCATGGCTAAAGAAAGACTTTAATAAAATAAAAACAGACAAACTCTTTTGGGTAAAACCCTTTCTCAAGTCATAAAAACAATTATTGCAAAAACGCTTAAAGAGAACTCTAAGCCAATAAAATTAAACATGCAAATAAAGCAGAACTAAAGAAAAAAATGGTGATTTGTTAAAGCAACACATAGCATCCATTCATGTTGAACTTAAATACTCCCTACAGTTGGTTACAGGGAAAGACTAAATCAATAAATAGCACTGTAGTAACATCAATTGTGCTGTAAGTCAGCATGCTACATTCAGAAATAGGAAACATGTAAAATCTATTCATTGGTTAAGGAACGCATTAACTACCCAATCACGCTGAACATTATCCTTATTTCCTCAAACTGTGCATCCAATAATGTCACTAACAAAATAGCACGGTCATTAGTAGAGAAAACAACTAAAAACCAATAGAAAGTTAGTCCCATAATGCTCACCTATGACAGAGCAAAAAAGTCCTGCTGCAATTCATACCAAATTTACGTGAAGAAACATCATAAAATGGGTGTATGTTTTATTTTAACATTTATCAGAATATCCTTTATATATATAAAAATATTTATTATAGGTCTACATCTATGATGTTTCTCCACGTAAATTGTGCCAACATATTACATTCCCAAAGAACATGCTCTTCATTACCTTTCTCTTTCCCATCACACCTTTCTCTTTCCCATCACACCTCTCAGACTTGCTAACTACCCAAGGAAAAGGTCTCTGAAGCCTGGGAGGTTTTTGACAGGATGTAATGATCAGGGATTCTATGAATGCTTCTGGGTCATTTGCTTAAGCTCACTTTTCCAAAATATGGCAGAAGTCTCACAGATAAACATCTAATATTCTTCACTGGTCTTAGTTTTAAACATGCATTAATTAGACATCTACCTAATGCATCTTCATTGGCTACTAGACTTCAGACTGATTGCTGATATATGCCCACTTGCTAAAATGTTGAAGAAATCCTGGACTATATAAACATATGACATTCCGTTTGATGAGAAGCATAGTTTTCATTCAAAATATAGTTAAATGGAATAGTTAACGGAGAATAGACTTTTTTGTATGAAGTAACACACACAGACACATAAGCAATAGGCAATGATCCAATGAAAGTGAGACACCAGAAACCCAGCTAACAGAAGTCATCTGTACACCTGTGCCTTTTTAAGGCCATGGAAGTTGCAGAATGGCAGATGTAATTAGCAAGAGTCCTGAGGAGTATGGAGTATTTGTGAAAGGCCAAAGAGAGAGATGTTGGCAGAAGCAGCTGGTTTTGAAATTGGAGTCCTGCTTGCGTATCAGTATTGCTAGTGAATGTACTGATAGCTGTGACCCAGAGCTGATTAAATGGATTATTGCTGGTAACAGGCTTTATGTTCAAGATTTTAGATTACCTATCCCAATAGGCACTGGTACTAATGGTAAAGCTGCATTATTTGAGTACTGCTAATTTTTAAAGTGCATTTAAGATGGCCAGCCATGAAATCGAAATCTGTATTCAGAACTAAATTGAGCATTGCCAAAGGGGCTACTGAACTGAAATATTTCCTTGTATCAAACACTGAACTATTCAGTTGCTTTTGAATTTCTGATCTTTTGATGCATTTTGGCTACTGTTTTGGCACAGTTAGCTCATTTTTATGATTACCTGAATGAAACCACTGTTTCTACAAAAACTCAAGTGTGTCTTCTGTCTGGAAATTCCACATCTAGTGGATTCAGTGGGTAGCCAAAATGTTGCACATCCATATGCAGTTCTGATTCCACGTCTTAGAAACAAATAAACATAGTTGGCAAGTGATCATTGGGACAATAAGATGCCTAGCCATATATATCTTTAAGATGACCTTTTTCAAGACGTAATAGTGCTCACTCCCTAAACTGAACAGGGCTGTACATGATAACCCTAGTGTAAATTTGTGTCTACCCAGTCATTCAAGACTAGCTCTAAAGACAGCCTAAGCAGTACTTTGTTTGACCTATAGTGGAAACTTATCCCACAGGTTCGGAATATGTTGAGTTAGGAACTTGTTTATTTGCTGGTGAAGATTTAGCTTCTTAGTATGGGTGCTTTTACAACTACTGGTTTTACAAAGAAATAGGAGATCAAATACGACCAGGTATTTCATGCCTTGAAAAGAAAGACACAGATCACCTTGCAGCAACTTGTAGGCTACTGAATAAAAGAAACATCTAATACATCTAAATCTAATGGGGTAGTTAAAGATTTCAGAACTTTAATTTTCTTGCTGTTTAATAGTGAGTTTTAATTCCCCATGACCAAGTAAGAATTATTTTTCTTTTCCAGTCTTTCTGGACCAAACTGTGATACAGCGAAGTTGATGAAGTTAGATAAGGGTTCTTAATAGTGTTATACTTCCAGATGAGGCTCAACATTACAGGTTGATGATGTTGAAACAGCTTCTGTGAACTATAGCGACCAGTGCCAAGGGGTTAATTAGTCATAGGCAAATTAGTAACCAAACCAAGGTCTATGCTCCTTCAAAAGCCTCCAAAGACAGGAGATGGCCTTGAGGCATATTTAGTAGAGGGGAACAGCAAACTGGGATGGCAGTAATCATTCAAGCTTGGCCTGGATTTTGGAATCTCATCTAATGGAAGAACCCCTGCATGCTTATAAGATTTTACTTAGTACAGATAGTATTGATTGTGATAAAATAAGGAAATATTTGTTGGCAGGGGGGTCTACTTATGAATCTCAAGTTAAGTTTCATGAATAGCATTTTTATAAGAGCAGAAAGTTAACATCTCATCTATTTGAATAAAAAGACACTAAAGTTCTGGTTAGAAAGAGAAGGTCATAACAAAAGGAAGCAATACTGAACTACTTGTGTTAGAAAAATAAGAAAGCTTTGCCAGCAGTTAAGAAAGGAATGTGCCTAGTGATCTTGCATGCTTTGCATCTGGCAAACTAGTGGAGGGCATGCTATTAAGTACTGTGGGAGAAAAAGTTAGACACTCCAATACAGATAACAAAAGAACAGGGGAATATAGAATGTGGTTATGTTGTGGCAAGGCTGGCCAAGATCACATTCTGTGGGGCTCATACAAAATTGAAGAAATATTTGATAAAATATGACAGCTGCTCAACTTGGGTAGCATGATTATCTTAGTGAAAGTGTAGTACATCTGTAAGAGGAAAGCTCTAAGTCCATTGAGGTAATTTGTATCTATGGTAAGAAAAGGCACTACAATGTTATTCAAGTGGAGGTGGAGGTATAGACCCAGTTTTGCAACGTCTCATACCTGGTAGCTATGTTTACCTAGCTAACCCATAACATAGCAGAGAAAAGATTTCCCATTGCTAAGAATCCCCATTTTTAAAGACTTTTGGAAACAGTAAGAGGGGGATACTACTAAGAGAGCAAACACAGCCACTATTGTGGAAAATGAAACAGTTCATCCATTTGGTGGAGACAAAGGCCCCTCTCACTTCCCACCCCCCAGCTGTGAGACTTGTAAAAGCAGGAGGATATACGAGACCTAGAATCACAATGGAAGGCTTAGGGAAGACTGAAGTGTGATATGTTTATCTAAAGTCAGAGGACCCCAGCTCTCATGTTACAGAGGCTCCCAGTAAGGTTACAGGGAGGTGAATACCGCAAGAAAGATACAAGGTCTCAGAAACCCCAAACTGGAATGAAATCACAAGAAAAGCTCAAAGAAAGGTAGAATCTCTGAAGAGAGAGTCTGTTTCAGATAAAGGGGATTGTAAAGAATCCTTCAGAGCACTGGAGTGAGCTACTATTCCCTGTAGTGTAAATGGAGATTCCTGTACATGCCTTAGTAGTGAAAGAAGCAAAGACTTCTTCCTCTCAAGACCCAGGAAGTGAAGGAGATCCCAGTCTGTCTGGGCTCCATACAACTGACTTAAGTTTTAAGTCAGCCCAACTGGACAAAGAGATGCTGATCCATTTCAGGTGTAACATATCGAGGTTAATGGAGGAGGTCCCTATTAGACCACCACCAATAAACTCCTCTTGAGGTGTAAAATGAGTTGGTGTAGGGGGGATTGAAAATTACTGGTATACAAACCATTTAGGCAAATGATCATGAAAATGTCCTGTAGCCATGCACTGAGGGGGGACATCTGAGCACTGACAAAACTAAGGTAATTGTCCTAAGTCATTTTTACTGATTAGGTTTACCAAAGGAAATTGACAATTACTGTGTCAGTTGTACTGAATGCAAAGAGACAGCCTCAAATCTGGGATTTAGACAGCTCATAAGTGACATGCCTAAAATTGACATTACATTCAACATAGTTGCAATGTATATTGTGGGACTATTCAGCTAGACCAGCAATGGACATCAGTATTTTCAGTAGTGCTGGACAGTGGTTCAAGGTTTCCTAAAGCTATGTCCCTTAGAAAGGCAATTTCCAAAGCAAATGTAACAAAATGGCATTTTCCTAGGTAGGGTTACTAATGGAGATGCTAACAGACAATGGCACACGTTTCTTGCCCAAAATCGTGCAGCACCTTTGTCAAAGCTTTCAAGTAAAACAGCTAGGAATCTCAATCTGTCACGTCAAATGGATGTTTGGTGGCACAGTTTAATAGGCTGCAAAATCTATGTTAAGAACAGTTACGGAGAAAAGCAGGAACAATTGTGATTGGCTGATACCCTATATAATGTTCTCCATCTGAGAGGTACCCCAAGTCTCTACAAAGATTTAACGCCTTGCAGTGTTAAATGGTAGGCATCTTAAAGGTCTGCTGGATGTAGTGAAAGAAACACGGGAGATGACGACCCCTTTTAAAACTGTGGTAGAATGTTATATTGGTTTACAGGAGAGAATGAATCTGATAATGCATCTTGTGTTTTCTCCATGTGTTCCTGCACAAGTTAGACAACAAGGATTGTATAACAGAAATGGCTGGAATATGGAATTATAAATGGGAGACAAGGTTTTATTCCTGGTCCCTATAACTAAGTAGTACTTCCTGGCTAAATGACAATGACATTATGAAGTGAACAAATGGATGACTGAGATGAACTATAAGGCAAGACGGACAGCAATGAGATCTACTGAACAGATGCATCATATAAATGATTAAATTCCCGAGAAAAGATGCAAGCAAGTGTGGTGAGTGTACTAGCTAAGGTTACAGACCCCAAACAAGAAACACAGATGTTGTCTTCCCTCTAGGTAGTGGCGGATGAACCTTTTTAAAATCAGAAAAGCAAAGAGTCCAAACATTCCTCATGAGAAACAAAAACATTTCATCCGAGTTGCCAGGAAGGACAACTTTTATCAAGCATCACACAGAAACAGTTACCAGTGAAAAAGTTAACTTAAGCCCCCCCCCCCCAGAGTACCTGAAACTCAAACAAGCAGTCCAAGAGGAGGTTAAAAATGTTGAGGCTAAGAAGTACCAACTAGCAGGAAGAGTAGTCCTAATGTACAAGCTCCAAATGCTGATAATACTATATGATTTTTAAGAACTTCAGAAAACTCAATATTATCTCCACGTTTGACAGGTACCCTTTGCTAAGGGTAGACAAGTTGGTTAGAGAGCTGAGAAAGGTTGAGTTTCTTACCACCCTGGATATGACAGAGAGAGTGAGTAGCAGATCCCTTTGAAGGATGAGGCTATACCAGTACAAGCTCCTATTCTTCTGCCCTCATGGTACTCTCACCACATTCCAAAGGCTGATAGACTAGGTGCTGAGCCTTCATCCACTCTAAAAATGAGGACTCAAGTACAAGCAACACAGGATTCACTGAGGCAGGATGGGTTTACTTTCAATACTTTGAAGTCCAACATTGAAATAACCAAGGTAAGACACTTTGGATACATAATTTTGGGAAAGTTAATCAAACAGAGAGAGAGAGAGAAGATAGAATCTATGAAGGAACCGCCAGTCTCCCAGACAAAAAGGCAGATACGAGCCATCTTAGGTCTGTCAGTGTACTATACACACTTCATTTCCAAGTTTGCTTCTGCAGCCTTTTCCCTCATGTACCTGACTAGAATGAAGATGCTGGAATGAGCCATGGGGACTCCAGACGTCAATTTAGCCTACTTAATCAATTTTGGTGCCTGTTGACTCTTCCAAAAAAACAAACAAAAAACTTATGCTTCAGAGGTTGGATTAGGGGCATTGCTGACTCAAAAGCTAGACAACAAAGAGCATCTAGTTTTCTGTCTCAGCAGAACTTGGAAGAAAGTTGAGACTAGGTACTCTACAACTGAGAATTAATCTTGGACTATAAAGTAGGCTTTAGGGTTCCTACTATAGCATCTGTTAGGCAGAGACTTCGCTTGGGTTAAAGATAATGCTCCTCTCCCTTTAAGATTCAAGCTCTGCTGGTGAGTCCTACATGCCACATGCTCCACTTTTGTATTCAGTACTGGCTAGGTTTTCACCATCACAATGAGGGTGTTCTGTCTAGGGCTGACAGACATTCCTTCATGTCTATGGGTTCATGCGAGGGGGCAATAAGAGAGCATGTTTGTATTCACTGAGTGAAAGGACACTTGGATAGCTGTGCACTTAGCTAGTCATTCTGATAATGTAGTGCCTTCAGCAATGAATGCAGAGTGAAATTTAAGTGACTGCATTTTTGATCTTGTCTCCTATCAGACATTCAGTAGCAAAATCATTACTGCAGTATTGTAATGACCAAGAAAGGTTTAAAATTTGTTTAATTTTCCATGCTGTTTGGTGTATCATTATGCAGTTTTCCATGGTGATGGATTTAATTTTGAAAGTTATTTCTGTAATGCACCTTATATTTTAGAGATACTTAGAACATTTTCTTTGTGATATGACAGAGGAATAAAACTAGATTGTTGCTATACCACTTTCATTCTTTTTATCAAATCAAGACTGATTTCTACTTTACCAATCACTAAATTAACTACTAATGAATGGCATCATTTTTTCAATCAGAGTTTTTGACAATTCACATTTTTAAATAACATCTTCAAAGACCTTACTAGCATCTGCTGAATTCCACAAAATGTTGAAATTATACTGCATTCCTTTATGCATAATGATATCTTCAGTTTTTAATTGCAAACCTCAATATTTACTTTTTCTTTTTTTCCCCTCAGAAAACATATTGGGACACTTATATGTTTTTTTCCCTATCCATGAGGTACAGGGATGTTAAGCTGACTTTGTGGTTCCCTATTCAGTCATCAACATTACATTCCAACAGAGTAAGAGAACTACTTTGCTTTATGAAGAGTGAAAGGCAGATCACAGAAGTGGTATTCTCTGTGATACAGACCTATCCCTGCAATAAGTTCTGTTTATTTTCCAAAAGAGGCAGAGATCCCTTTAAGGATGCTTACACCAACATTGGACTTGCAAATGTATAATAGGCCTGACAGAATAGGACCTTTTGAAGCTCTATATGCAAGGCAGAGGTTGTCTCTCAGTAGCCTGAATGATACAGAGAAGAGGAACAAGGCTATTAGACATAAGCTGTGCAATGAAAAAGGATTTCCTTAAAACATTGGCTGTACGATGACCAAACAACAGTTCATTGGTGATATAGCTTCCCAGATCTCTAACTTTTGGGATCAATTTTCTGGACTGCACGATTTTCGCAAGTGGAGTCATGAGGGCTGAAGGAAATGATTATATGCTCCTTGTCATTTAGTTTTAGTTCATGATTTTGACACCAGCTACTTGTTTAGGACAGGCTCTCTTGGAGGATCTTGGTGTCCTTTAGGTAGGTTATGATGGCACCAAGACTGCCATCATCTGCAGACTTGGTCGGCCACAAACCCCTAACAAAAGCTTTGATTTCCAAGAAGTAAATGCTAAAGATGAATGGCTCAAAGACTGAACCCAAGTGTACATGGCTAGTGACATGTCTTTGAGGAGGTTTAGCCACCCACTATAACTTCCTGGGTTCTATTTGTGACTGAATTTGCTATCCAATGAGTTATGTAGGAATTGGCATTTAGCTAGGAGAGTTTATATACAACATCCAAGTGTGGAATTGTATGAAATACCTTTGTGGGGTCTAGCTATGGTGTGTGTACTGTCCTGTCCTCATCCCTTGCTCAGTAACATTTCTGAAGAAGTCAATTAGGTTAAGTAGGTAGGACCTGCCCTTGACAAATCTGAACAAGGTTGGGTTGAGAGTGTGTAGGTAACCTATAAACTTGTATATTAATCCCATAATGATCCTTTCCATAGCTAGAATGAAACTAGTCCAGATTATGGGTCTATAACTTCCCAGGTCCAGTGAAGCCCCACCTTTGTGCTAGAGAATGACTGTTACTTTCTTCCACTCATCTGGCAAGAAGCATGTTTTAAGGCTGGTGTTGAATAGCTTCTATAGGGGATCAGGCAGACAAGAAGGCAACCTGCTGTGTTATCTGGTCTCACAGACGCAGTGTTCTTGGCCTTAGATAGCACCTTAAGAAATTCTTTTTGAGTGATTTAAATAGGAGTGTGGGTGTATGTGTGGGCATGCGATCTGAGAATATTGGAGGGGAGAGGGGTGAAGTTTGAGCTAAATTTGTCTTCTAGTAGATTGGGTATGTCATCTGGGTCTGGGTATGTGATGCCATTTATGATTAAGTCTTCATAGCGCTGGGCATTATTTCTGACATTACTAACATAATTAAATAAGGCTTTGTAGTTATTCATTGCCTGGCTGGCTATTTTTATCTCATGTTTGGTTTTGGTTGATTTGATCAGGGTCTGGAGTTAATTTGTTTTTTGGCATCTTGAGAGATTTATTTTTATTTGCAGTAAGTTTTTTGTTTTTTTACTTTTACTGCAGAGTCTGTTAATAACTTGGTTCCACCCTAGGGGTTTATTTTTAAATTTGGCGTTGTATTTATTTCTGAGAAGGACAGACACAGTTATGCAATTTACATGTGCATAAAATTTGTTAGCGAAGAATTCTGCTGAAGCAGTGGGGTCATCACTACTAAAGGGGCTTTTGAATTTAGCCAGGACATAATTCAGTTTTAGTACAGTAGCCCTTGCTTAATCTCTGAATATGAATGTATCGGAAGATGCTTCAGGCTTCCATTTTATTTTGAATATGACTGACTTGTGGTTTGATTTGACCAGGGAGGAAGTGACAACTGGTGGGAAGGATCAAACCAGGAATTTGTTGCCCATGGTTGGGATGCAAACTAAGCTATCCATGGAGTTTGTGTTGAGGAAGACCAGAAATCTCTGGGCATACTTGTTTGAAGATGCAGAAATCTCCCAGTTTATGGACGGATAGTTGAAATCTCTTAGGAGAATGGTGTTTGGTTTAATATATAGGGTCAAGTAGGAGGTTTGGGCCAAGGGGGACATAGAGGAGGCCCTATCGTTAGCTACACATTCAACACATAATGCGCATGGACACATACACACACATACAACTTTATTTACTGAATGGTATCGCTGAAAGGGGAATTTGTACACCGTATGTAATTTCTGTTTTGTTGATTGCTGAGAAAAGGTTTAATTTTCTGAGATCATTGAACATTGGAAGAAGAAATGTCTCCTTTTCCCCACTGCTGTGCTACATCAGAGTTAGTACGTTTAATGTAGTGGGTTGTGGGAAATGCGGTCCTCCACATGGACGTTGCCAGGGGCTTGCCCCCTGCAAACACACGTTTGATATTCTTCTTGGTTTTCCAAGAAAACTAAAGCAGGGCAGTGAATGTTAATTACTGTTTTCCCTTATTTTCTGCAAGGGCACTCCCCCTTCACTGCACAATGGGGTGGTCTGCAGCTTTCACACTCCTACTACATCAGGATAATGCCATGCCAACCCATAAATTAATGCAGCTGCACCACTGCTGTTGTATTGTGTATAGCAGAATAGCTAGGCTATCATGAATGTATTTCATTTGAGATGTAAATATCTAATCTCTCATTGGGATAATATTCACCATTACCTTAGCAGGTGTCAACTACACTTCAGGTTAGGACCAAGGGGCAATATACAACACTGAAAATGAAACAGTTGCTTGTACAGTGACTATAAATATATTTTCTTTTAGAATATAATTGCACCTCTGTTAGAATGTATAACCAGTTTACAGAGTTTTTTCCTTCTTGGATTAAATTTCTAAGGACCTTAGTTTATCAGTGAGCATATTACCGAAGACTACGTACAATACCTTTGCATAAGTAACCGCATTTCAGGAAAAGAAGTCTGATACCTAAAATAGTTTCTTGAATAATAGATTTAGTAAGAAGTTTCTTTCCAGTACTAATTAACAGTAGGCTGACATAATAATTTCCTCACCTTCTTTCATTATGTCACACAAAAAACAGGTCACGACTTTCAAAGTCTCAGCATGTTCAACCGGTGTATACAATCTAAGCTTGATGAGTATACACAACCACTGTTATCACTTTAGAATTAGATGACTTCCTATTCAAATTTTGAGACCTGTAATTGCAAGTCACAATCACAAACAAAACAGGAAAACTAAAGGAGAACAGTGAATGTCAAAAATTACTCTTTTTGTAAGGGGCAATTCCCTTCCACAGTACAATGTGGGGGTCTGCAGC
This sequence comes from Protopterus annectens, assembly GCF_019279795.1. NCBI lineage: Eukaryota > Metazoa > Chordata > Ceratodontiformes > Protopteridae > Protopterus > Protopterus annectens. Next base: position 475,589,443 of record NC_056747.1, on the reverse strand, counting down.
GTTCATACTCCTACTGGCCATATTTAACAAGTCTGACTTCACTATACCTCAGAGAAAGGAAAACACACAGAGGCACAGGGATCTCTGACTTTGTAAATGCAATTCCTAACTTTTGCACACTCACTCAGTCCTACTATTGCACAGCTTGTACTTATGAGTTATGGAATTTAAAAATGTTACAGAATTGGACTTTAGCCATTAATTAGATTAGTGTGCATATCTAATGAATTCTGTTAACTAACTGCATATGCAGAGTTTGTGAACACAAAACCTAAAACAGAAGGCATCTAAATCTGCAGCTTTTGAATTAGTTGAATAAGACTGGTGTTTGGGCATCAGTGTCAGCTGCGGTATGAAATAGGTCACACAGCTCGCATTGTTAAAATTAGGACTAGCGCAAGAGCTGCGGGTCAGTTTTCTCAGAGTGACCAAACTGGTAAGATTACTGCAGCTCTTTTATTCCCTGATAAGTTATAAAGGTGGTTAATTGGTGACCACTGCTTAATTTAACTGACATTGCATTCTGCTTTTTTACTGATCACATTACTTTCAGGTAAGAAACATTTTATAGAAACGTGAACTGTAGCACCTTTCACTGCCGTAACTCTATCTTATGATTGGCCATAAACTTTAAAATATATATTTTTGTAACAATACAGAGTTTTGGGTAAGTAACAATGGTATTCCTGTATGCTGATGCTTCCATAATTACAACATACCATAAGACTTTTACAGGATTGCTGTAACCAAGGAAACTAAGATACAACGGGCTCATTTGTATGAGTGTAACATAGCATGAGTAATCGTTTATAATGCATTCTCAAGAAAGCATATCCTTAGGGAAGTGAAGTATGCTAAAACTATTTAGTTATCCAGTCAGGTTGATAGAAATTATACTTTTTCAACAGCAGTTCTCTTCCTCATTACTTGCAGGCATAATATTCTTTTAAATATGAAAGACCTCAGTGGTCAGCAAGCCATATCATGATTTTTATTGTTAAAGTCATAAAATATATTAACAAGGCACAAATCAAGTACCTGACATTCAGATCAAATTATTAATATGTAAGATGCTTATGTACAACATTGCTAATCCCAAAAGAGCAGTTGTCATCGACCTGAAATCAAGTGCTATGCAATTCAATTGTCTACTCAGAGTTAATTATAAATATTCAGACTAGTTATTGTAAAACAACTATGTTTACTTTTAGCAGTATAAAAAAAAAGTCATTTGTTTCTAACATTCTTTGGGAAGCATATTCATATACATTTTGGTGGCATTATCAGAGGCAAATATGCTGAAGGGGGCATTAGGGTCATACAAGAAACTATAATACTTTCAAGTTGCCTGAGCTGGCAGCAGTGATAATAGTTGTCAAGCCCCATGGCTCAGACTATGAAATGTCCAGTCCTCATTCCTTATATGGTCACACCATGCAGGAAATGGAGTTCCACCAGGTTCAGAGATGGCTGCTTAGCAGATCAGTAAGATAACTGTAAACTGCTATTTCTCAGGTGGGAGAGTAAAGCAAAGGCCATTTGTTACAACCTGAAACTTGAAATGAGGAGGACAGATGGCGTCATACATCGGATCCCTTCATAACTGTGGGTCAGTTTCACTATGCTGGGTGACAGGGATTCATAATCACTTTACACGAGTATGCAGGTTACTCCATGCTTTTATGCTTCCATATTATGGCATTAAGCAGGGCTGTCCTGTTGTTGAGGGGAGGAAATTGGAAAATAGTACGCATGTTTTCTTTTCATAAGGATTACCAAACGAATCGTCAGAAGATGACTTATTTAAGTTATCCATGAATACTTCCAACACAAAGTCTGCAGCTTCAGCAAGGAGAGATACTTCCACAGTGCTTTTAAGCTCTACAGTCTTCTGTCGTCACAAAAGATCCAAGACGTATGTTACTATTGAAGGTAGATAGTGTGCTGCAATAAGTAAAATGCTTATCAGAGTTTACTTTTAGGCAAAAAATAGTTAATTTCATTTGCAGCAAATGGCACCAATTACATTTTCCAGTTACAGTAACAAAATCATAACAAAAAATGCAAAGAAATACAAGACAACCTCACAAAAGCTAAAGCTTAAAGGTAAAACACATTGTTAAATGAAGCCTAATTTTATGTGATCAGAGTTTAATAACCCACTGCTACAATGTTTGCACCATACTAATCTGTCACAGTCATTTAAAGTATTTGTCTGATGTTCGTGTATGCATCATAGCATGATAAAGTGCTATAATACATTTTCCCTTCTATCATTCGTAACATATGAAGGTGGTTTCTTAATAAAACGCTCTGTGAACTTATTAAGAAGCTGCCCACTTAAACTTCATCCTTAAGCGACATCACCATAGACAGAGCATGTGATTGTATATGGACACATTCCCACATTACTGACATCTTGAAGGTCAATGAAACCATAAGATGTCATCAAGACAAGAGAAAGCATATTTTTCTGAAGGATCTTAGCATAAATCATGTACGTTTATGTATACTGTTAGTGGGGGGAATGCATCATGGCATAATAAGCACAATGTGGCGTGGTGCAAAAAGCAACTGAAAAAATGCAGATAAATGCTTTAGAGGAGCTATGCATCAGGCGATATCACTATGTTATGTACTCTCCAGAGGGAGAAAATCAGCACCCGTTAACATACATTTTCACAGTACAAAGTAATTATGAGACAAGTGGTATTTGGCAACCAGTTTGTGCAGTAAATACTCCAATACATTTATAAATACACATGCAAGGTCAAAAAGCATTCAGTTTCATGTAGATGTCATCTGCACTTAAATCATGTTTAAACAGGGACACATTTTTTCAACCACTGTAAATTTCTTTGTAAATGTACACATAAGTAAATGTTATTATCAGTTCCCTTCTGGAGTGTCTCACGTGTTTTGCGCACTTCATAATTATTGTATACACAGAGGCACCTTGCTGTGTTCCCTACTACATATACCATAGCCTTTGCCCCAGTGATTGCATTAATTATGCAATATGTTAGTGCAGTACTATGTGCCATACATTAACATACACCTACCTGTTCTGTCTAAATGACAGCTGCCAGTGCACAGTTGACAAGGAAGGAGAACACTGCTGTTCTGTTGTGTAGCAGACTGGTATGAACTCAATAGATACCAGCTGTCTACTATGCTCCGAGTTCTAGCTGACTTACGGGCTATTCTGACTCTGAAATGTGCACGTCTGCACATTATCTGAACTGCCATCCTTAATATGGCCAGCACTCTGTACAGGTGACAAATCAGAGTTTGAGTATACATCACTGCATCACCCCTGTAAAGCTGAGCACTTCAGATGTGTAGTAGTTCTTTTTAGCAAACACCTCAAAATTGAGTCTATAATGAATGCAACAATGATGCAAACATTACCTATATATTTCGGGTATCTAGTTAGAATCACGCACACAGTGTGGCTACAACAGCTGATTGGTACAATTAATCAAAGCACTAAAGGCATCCAGGCCCAGTTTTTAAAAACACAGCATAAGGGACAATCAGCATTGATTCTGATGGCAGTTAAGGACTGGTTGGCTCACTGTGTGTGTGTGTGTGTGTGTGTGTGTGTGTGTGTGTGTGTGTGTGTGTGTGTGTGTCTGCTTCCCTGTCTCATGGATTACCTGTAGTCACTGTTTAACTGACTGCTTATTTTCCTATTAATGCCAAAATGGTAACATCCAATTGCTTATTTCTTTTTAATTTCTCCAAGTCTTTTGAGTTTCTAATACCATGAGGGGAATGGACCCCATTCCTAAGTCAAAGTATGATTAAAGTTCATGAAATTAGTATTGCTTCAGTCTTTGATATTAGTCAGAAGTGCTCTTTGCAGCACCTGCAATGTGCCAAGTAATGACTCCTGCAATTCATATGGAGTTTCAAGTATCGGTAAGTATCGGTAACTTGAACACCTCCCAGCACAAGAATCTGGTAGTCTATTGGCCATTTTGGGCCAATTTCTAGCTCTTTCAAATCCCCCTGTATAAAACCCGCTTTGGCGAGGTTTTTGTGCTTGTTACTACTCAGATAAGCTCCTCGTGGTCCTGCAGAGTGGTGCTAGCAGCAGAGAGGGTAAAAGAGCGACTGCTAACCTGATAAAAGTGTTTTTTCCTGCTACTACCTGGGCGACTGTCCAATCTAGCTAAACTGCAAATATTTCTGCTTCTTGAAATGTTTCAAACTGTCTAAAGTTGTTTTTGCACCTGCACTTTTAAAGTTTGTCCTGTTTGTTGCATTTACTTGTTGAGGCTACACACTCAAGTGTGCTAGCCTGTGTTACATATTTATTGCAATTTCCTGCTGTTTGTTGCAAAAAAGAAAAAAAAAAAAAAGAAAAAAAGTTATCCTTGTTTCCTGTCTTTCCTGACCTAGAGTAGTCCAAATACAGGCTTTGCTGTATTCTGGACTTTTGGAAAGTTCCTGTGTTGCCATTTCCTTTCTTGGATAGAGGGAGGCTTCTTTGTTCACCAGTGGCAGTGGGGAGCTTGGAGCAGCCTATGTGTCCCTGGAGGAGTGTTCCCAGCACAGGAATCTGGTAGTCTGTTGGCTGTTTGGGGCCAATTTCTAGCTCTTTCAAGTCCGCCTGTATAAAACCCGCTGTAGCGTGGCTTTGCGTGATTTTGTGCATAGCGCGGCATTGAGCAGCGCCGCTTATTTGGGTTTGAGCCTTGGAACTGACCTAGTTCTCATAATAAACACCCTATTCCTACGCTAAAGCCTAGCACTTGCTCACTAAAGCAATTATATAAGTCAGCACTAAAAAATTAAAAGCTCTACACCCTCACAAACTCCCCCTGAGTAACTTGTTCCCCATTGGCCCTTTTTTTCAATTATAAAGGAATTCCCAATACTATTCTAGCATGTCCAAAGGTCAGTTGTCAATCTCCTCTCCGGTCCAGCTGGTGAACCTGGGAATCTTGAGGCAATGTTACAACTGCCTAATGTACACAGACAACCCTCTCCTCCTCCCAACAAATTCCAACACATGTGAGAGATGCAACCATATAGCCAAACTGGAGGCTAAGCTCTCTCAACTCAGTACTGGCGTAACCAGTCAGGAGGAGAAGGAAACCACACTCACTACAATTCCAGTCTCACATAGACCTACCACGACAGCAAATCAAACACAAACACACAAAAACATACTTGGAGGCTCTAAATAAAAATCTGCCTAAGCAGCAGAGACCTCCAAAGCAGACACCCAAGCAACCGCTACCCCAAAACAAAACACATGCAACACATAGCTCACAAAGCCAGTGTGCCGAACAGTCACAGCCCTTAAGGCTAAACAACACACCTGATACACTTGTAATAGGTGACTATCATCAGGCACACTGACGTCCCGCTCACCAGGCTGAACAAGGAGAAGGTCACGGTGAGCTGCCTGTTAGGCGCTAGGATCCGCCACATAACACAAGCACTCAGGTCACTCCAAGGCAATTACAAATATGACTCAGTCATTGTCCATGCTGGTGTGAATGACCTGAGACGTACCTCCCTGGACTACATGAAAAGAGACATAGAGGAGCTCTCTGAGCATGTAGCCCAGGCCGGTATGACCCTGACCTTGAGTAGCATCTTACCCTCACCAAGAATGATGCCACAGTATGAAGACAAGATTATCAATTTCAACAATTGGCTTAAGTATTGGTGTCATTCAAAGGGGATTCAATGCCTGTCAGCCTGGGGATGACATGCTCGACAAGCCATGATGCTTCGCTAGGGACGGCTTGCACCTGTCACCCCTGGGCTTTTGGATATTGGCAAAGGCTCTTGCTACCCACAGAGTGCCTTTTTTAGGCAAGGCTCAAAAGACAAAGCCACCTCCATAGGTATTACAAGGGATAAGAAACTAAGAGTAATGCTACTCAACACCAGAAGTCTAAACCTCAAGATGCACACACTCGAAACTCTCCTTAGCATGGAGAACATCGATATCTGTGCAGTAACAGAAACCTGGTTCAAGGCTCTCGAGAACACCCCAGCACTACCAGGTTATACCTCATACCATGCTTTTCGGCCCCAAAATTTGGACCGAACCACAAAAGGAGGGGGAGTATTAATATTCATCAAAGATACCCACACCTCCAGGTTGGTGGCACAGCACGAAGCATCAGAGACTATCCATGTGCAACTAACAGTGGGTAAAACTGCCTTCCAGTTTATAACCTGCTGCAGACCACCCTCCCAAACCCAGGAACCCCACTCGGCCTTCCTGAGAACACTGGAAAATATGAAGATCTCTCCAAACACCATTATATTGGGTGACTTCAACTACCCAATCATAGACCGGGAGCATTACTCTAGCTCCAACACCCTAGCCCAAAGGTTCCTAGAATTTATAAACTCAAATGCTATGGAACAACTTGTTACCACTCCCACAAGAGGGGAAAACATACTGGACCTGATCATCACCAACATGGGGACTCTATGCTCCAGACCAGAAATGTATCCCTCACTGGTAATATCAGACCATAAACTAATCTCACTAGATAGTCACATCCCGACCCCACCCCATGCCCAGAAAACCACAGTGAAAAACTTCTCTAAAGCAAATTTCACACTCCTCAAAACCGAGGTGGAATCCTTCAAAGCCCCTGGGCCTGTGGATAATATGGCCCAGACCACAAAATCCTTTATAAACACATTCTATGAACACCTTCAGGAATGCATGGATCATGCAATCCCAAATAAAACCAAGACCCAATCCTCCAAAGGCAGACGTCCTGTCTGGTGGACCCCAGCCATAAACAAACTATACAATAGAAGGAGGAAGCTACTACATGACAGAGCAAAATCCCAAAAAAGGAAGGCATCTCTGATCAGTATTAGCAAAAAACTATGGGCACTCATAAAATCGTCTAAGGCCAGCTTCAAGAGAAAAATTGCACAGGACACTAAGGACAATCACAAGGCTTTCTTTAGTTATGTTAGGAACCTGGGTGGGAATTCCCAGATATGCTCAGAATTAGTCCAAAATGACAAAAATACACGAACCCACAGACATTGCCAACATCCTAGCTGACAGGTTCAGCGCAAACTTCTCCCACCAAAGGGCTAATATCTATCCCAGCAGAGTGCTGCCCCCCTGACATCTCAGATGCTCAGGTAAGAGCTGCCCTCTCCAAAGCAAGAAACACAGCATCAATGGGACCAGACGGTGTCCCAGGCTGCGTCCTACATGAACTCCAAGAAGAGCTAAACCCAAACCTAAAACTACTGTTCAATCTCAGCCTTACTACAGGATATGTACCCAAAGAGTGGCGTACAGCAACAGTGGTCCCTCTCCACAAAGGTGGTGCCTCAACGGATCCTGGAAACTATCGCCCCATAAGTCTCACTAGCTTGGTCTGCAAAGCTATGGAAAGAATCATCATGGACCTTATAAATAAAGATATTGGGGACCTACAGACACTGGATCCTACCCAGTTTGGCTTTGTTAAGGGCAGATCCTGCCTCTTAAATCTGGTCGATTTCTTTGAAACAGTCACCAAGGCCATTGACAAGGGGAAGGTGGTCCACACAGCCTACCTGGACCTCGCAAAAGCCTTCGATACAATACCCCACTCGGGCATTATAGATAAGCTCACCAGCTTAAATATAAACCCCTATGTCACTAGATGGGTTGCAAACTGGCTCAAGGACAAAACCCACATGGTTAGAATAGCTGGAGCCATGTCAGACTCCAAACCAGTTACAAGTGGCATCCCACAAAGCTCAGTCTTGGGACCTCTCTTGTTCGGTATATATTTCTCGGAGGTACAGGCCAACATGGAAGGACTGTGGCTGACCAAGTTCACAGATGATTGCAAACTGGGCGCCATAATAGACTCTCCAGCTGACACAAGCATCCTCCAAAAGGGCCTCATAGAAACAGACAACTGGTGCCAGAGCCATGGCCTCAAGCTAAACGCCAAAAAGTGTATATTCATCCCCTTTGGCAAAAACAAAGTGCCCACAAATTACCACATAGGTGGTAATCCATTAAGTACAGAAGAAGTAATTAGGGACCTGGGGACCCAAGTTGATAGCAATCTCTCATTTGACAACCACGTGGCCAAAGTGGTTAGAAAAACATTTTATATAGCCCACCTAATCATGAAGGGATTCACATCTAGATCAGGGGAGGTCATCGTGCCTCTTTACTCATCCCTCATCAGGCCCATAATTGAGTACAATGCCCCTTTTGGGATGTACCTTACCAGACACCTGCAGCAACTAGAAAGACCCCAAAAGTACCTCACCAAGAGGATCAAGGGGCTCAAACAGATGCCGTATGCTGCCTGGTTAAAGAAACTCCATCTCTACTCAGTGGCATACTGCCTGCTCAGAGGCGATCTGTGCCTGACGTATAAAGCCATGTCCAACCCGGAATTAATGGACATGCTGCACCTCAGAAAATCCAAATCCCATCGAGCTACGCGCTCGAGGGACTCAGCACTGAAATAAATAGGACATGCTGGAGGGACAGATTCATAACCCAGAGGCTCCCTTCACTCTGGAATAAAATCCCAGTCCAGGTTAGGCAGAGTCCCTCATTGACTCTCTTCAAGAGGAATCTTGATGAGTGGATGGGAGATCGTAGGTTTACCCCGGGTATCACTTCTGTGTCAATGTTAGACAGAGGCACAGTATACTAACCTCGAAAAAGGGCATAGCAAAATTAATTTAAAATGGGTGGTGAAAGCCATACACACTCTGGCTAGGCTTATAAATGCCCTAGGGCAGATAGCCTAGTATGAACCTATGAACATATCTAAGTACAACTGTACATTTTTTATAAGACCCATTGCTCCTACTACTACCGAAACTGTCTGGGTATCTTTCTTCCACATTGCCCTCATTTCTGCCTGCAAATCCTGGTACTTTATGACTTTGTATCTCTCTGTACGTAAGACACTGTAGTCACTGGGTGTGGCATTTTCAATAATCAACGCTACTTTTGTCTTCGTTTCATGGACTACTATATTTGGTTTTCATCTGTTTTTGAACTGCTGATAATGGATGATCCCATGTGATATAAACCATCATTTTCTATGATGCTTTGTGCCTCATGTTTTCAGTGCTTTTCAGCTACTTCAGTATTATAATGTTTGCGCAATCCCCAATGCAACAGTCTTGCTACAGTATTATACCTTTCAGTATACAGACCCTCTGCCATTAGTATATCACAACCAGCAACAAGATGTGCAACTGTTTCCAATTCTGTTTTACAAAACCTACATTTGTCTGTTTCTTCCACACATTCACAGGACTTTGTAAAACAAATGTACATAGTCCACTGTCTTGCCAATATTAACCTTTTCTCTTTTGGTTTAAATTCACCCTTCCTTAACTATTCCTGTTTGATCCTGATCAACATGAGGTTGTTCCAGAAGTTTCCTATACTTGCAAGTATATTTATGCATTTTCTACATTTCTTGCCTTCTCATCTGATCCTCCACTTTATATTCTTTCTTTTGTTTTTTGGCTCATTCATTTGCTACCTGATTTTTATCTACTTCTGGTTTGATTTCCATTCCCACTTGACACTGATATGCTTCTGCTAAACTAAGCAGGGAAGTCATTTTAGACTTATTGTCTTCATATTTCAAAACTTTCACTATATTTCGGTCTTGTGAGGTCAGCATATATGTATGTATGCAGTTCCACTATTGCAGATCTATACATGTAATCAATTTCAAGGAGGCCCATACCTTCTTAAAAATGGGTAATATATAGTCTTGGCATGCAGTAATTTTTAAAAATCATTTGATAAGCATTTCACATCCTTCTTGTTTTCCTGTCTTATCTAACACCTTCTGGGGGACAATCAATCACTCAAACTGTAAGCGAGGACAGGAAGATCAAATAGGTTTATAGACTGGACTTCATTCCTAGATGTCAATGCAGTTTTTAGCATTAATTTAAGCCTTCTAAAATATTCCTGAGTTTTATTTACATTTGTTCATGTTTTATTGATGATCCTTCATCAGTTCTCAAATATTTATATACTCCCTCATGCTCAAGTTCTTTTATAGGTTCATAGGTAGGTGCTAGGCTATTGGCCCTAGGGCCAATATAAGCCTAGCCAAATGGTACCCGGGCTTTTGCCACCCAATAAAATTATTTTCCTGTGCCCCTGACAAGCAGAGCCACAAAAGTGATCCCTGGGGTGAATGTTCTATCTCCCATCCAGTCATCAAGATTTTTCTTGAAGAGTGCTAATGAGGAGCTTTATTTGAAATAGATAGGTAGTTTGTTTCAGAGTATATGAAGTCTCTGGGACAGGAATCTATCCCTCCAGCATGTTCTGTTTATTGTGGTGACAAGGTTTAGGCCCCTAGAGCATGTAGCTTGGAGGGATTGGGATTTCTTTAAGTGGAGCATGTCCAACAGCTCAGGGTTTGACATAGCTTTGTATGGTAGGCAGAGATCCCCTCTGAGTAGGCGATATGCGACAAAGTAAAGCTGGAGTTTTTTGAGACTGTCTGCGTAGGGCATCTGTTTGAGGCTGGTAATCCTCTTTGTGAGGCATTTCTGAGGCCTTTCCAGTTGTTGTAGATGCCTTCTGAGGTACATACCAAAAGGTGCGCTGTACTCTATAATGGGTCTAATGAGTGATGAGTAGAGGGGAACAATGACCTCTTTTTTCCTGGATGAGAAACCTTTTGTGATGAGGTGTGCTACGTAGAAGGATTTCTTGACTACTGTGGCGATGTGATTATCAAAGGAGAGACTACTGTCTACCTGTGTCCCAAGGTCTCATCACACTTTCAGTGTTAAGTAGACTACCACCTATGTGGTTGTTCATGTGTACAGTTTTTTTACCAAAAGGGATGACAATGCACTTTTTGGCACTGAGTTGAGGCCATGGCTTTGACACCAGGCATCTGTCTCAGTGAGGCCCTTTTGTAGGATGTCCACATTGTTAGGAGTTTTAATTATGGCTCCTAGTTTGCAGTCATCTGCGAACTTTGTTAGCCAAAGACCTTCTGTGTTAGCCTGTACTTCAGAGAAGTAGATACCAAACAGTTGTGGACCTAGGACTGAACGTTGTGGTACTCTACTTGTCACTGGTCTGAAGTTGGATTTAGAGTCTGCTACTTTTACAGTGTGGGTTCTGTCAGTGAGCCATTTGGCAACCCATCTTGTGACATAAGGATTTATACCTAGTTTAGTGAGTTTATTTATAATTCTAGAGTGGGGGATGGTGTTGAAAGCCTTGGCAAGATCTACATAGGCTGTCTGAACAACCTTACCCTCATCTACAGCTTTGGTGACCACTTCAAAGAAGTCTGTCAGGTTTAGGAGACATGATCTGCCTTTTACAAACCAGAACTGGGTAAAGTTCAGAGTTTGGAGATTACCAATGTCTTTGTTTATAAGTTCCAAGATGATACGTTCCATAGCCTTGCAGAACAGGCTCATCAGGCTAATGGGGCGGTAGTTCCCAGGGTCAGTGGTGGCTCCCCCTTTGTGGAGTGGGATAACCATTGCTGTGTGCCATTCAGTGGGCATAAAGCCTGAGGTGAGGCCATAATTGAACATGGTACTTAGGTGGGATGCCAGTTCGCTCTGTAGTTCATGTAGAACGCAGCCTGGGATGTTGTCAGGTTCCATGGATGCTGTATTCTTGGCTTTGGAGAGTGTTTTTTTACCTGTGCAGCCGTGATTACAGGAACTTTGCATTCTTCCGGTATAGAGATGGGCCCTTTATGGGATGAGAGAGGGATAAAGTTAGCACTGAACCTATCTGCCAGGATGTTGGCAAGATCAGTTGGTTCTCTATATTTAGTACCATTGTGCTATAACTCGGAGCAGATCTGAGTGTTGCCATTGAGATTCTTGACATAGCTATAGAATGCTTTGTGGTTGTCTTTAGAATCAGTGATGATTTTGTTTTCGTAACTAGCTTTGGAGGATTTTATGAGGGATCTCAGCTTCTTACTGAAGCTGACCAGGGAGTTCCTCCAATCATGGGATTTTACTCTCTTTTGCAACAGTTTCTTTCTTCTGTTGTAGAGTTTTTTTTATGGAAGGGACCACCAGATTGGCTTCTTTTTTTTTGGAGGATAGCATCTTGGTTCTGTTAGGGATTGCACGATCCATGCACTCGTGTAAGTGCTTATAAAAGTGCAATTGTACAGGATTCAGCAGTCATAACTTTATTGTCCATCAGCATGGGTGAGGTGAAGTTTGCCACTTCTGTCTTAAGAAGCGTGAGGTTGGCCTTGGAGAAATTTTTTATAGTTGTTTCCCCAATGGGGGCTGGGGGGTAGGATGTGGATGTCTAGGGTGATTTGCTTGTGGTCGGATCTGACCAACGAGGAACTGACCTCTGGTGTGGAACACCGGTTGCCCATGTTGGTAATGATCAAGTCTAGGATATTGCTGCCCCTGGTGGGGGTGTGGATAAGTTGATCCAAGGCACTGGAATTTATGAATTCCAGAAAATACTGAGCACAAGAGTTGGTACAGGAGTAGTTTTCCCAGTTAATGGTGGGGTAGTTGAAATTGCCCATTATTAGGGTGTTAGGTTGTACCCTAATATTTTCCAATGTATCAAGAAATGAGAAGTGGGAATCCTGGGGCATGGTGGGGGATCTGTAGCAAGCTACAATTTGGAATGCGGTCCTGCCCAGAGTCAGTTGCACTTGGATAATCTCGGATGCATTATGCTGAGCAACTAGCCTGGAAGTGTGGATATCCTTAATGAATATGGACACACCTCCACCTTTAGTGCTTTGGTCCAGGTGAGGTGGCTGAAAGGTGTGGGCAGGGGTGCTATCTGGAGCCTTGAACCAGGTCTCCGTCACTGCACAGATGTTGATGTTCTGCATTTTAAGGAGTGCCATGAGTGAGTGCATTTTGAGGTTTAGACTTCTAACATTAAGTAACATTACCCTCAGATTTTGCTATTACAGTGGTGAATTTGTCATTTGAATCTTGCTTAAAAAAAGGCACTATAGGGGTGGCAAGAACCTTAGTCAGTATCCAGAATCCCAAGGGTGACAGGTACAGGCCATCTCTGGCAAAGCATCATGGTTTGTCGATCCTGTCATCCCAGGAAGACAGATACTGGATCCACTTAGAATGACACCAGAAGCTTAGCCAATTGTTGAAGTCAATCATTTTGTCCTTGTACTGTAGTATCATTCAGGGTGATGGCAGGATGCTACTCAGGGCTAGGGTCATACCTGCCTGCGCTACAAGATCGGACAGTTCCTTCATGTCTCTTTTCATGTAGTCCAGGGAGGTACGTCTCAGGTCATTCACACCAACATGGACAATGACAGAGTCATATTTGTACTTGTTGTGGAGTGACCTGAGTGCATGTGTTATGTGGTGGATCCTGGCACCTGACAGGCAGCTGACAGTAACTTTCTCCTTGTTTAGCCTGGTGAGTGGAACATCAGTGTGCCTGACTATAGAGTCACCTATGACTAGAGTGTTGGGTACGTTTTATGCCTTATGGGCTGTGGTTGAGTGGCACACTGAGTTTGTGGGCTATGTGTCATTTGGGTTGTATTGGGGGGTGGAAGTTGCTTGTGCTTCTGCTTTGGAGGCCCCTGTTGGTTGAGTAGATTTTTTTTGAGAGCCTCTGCGAATGTAGGTGTGTGCTTTGTTGGTGTAGGTTTTGAGGGACTATGTGATGAGTGTGGTGTGGTGCAAGTGTTTACCTTCTCGTCTTGACTGTCTAGTCCAGTCTTGGGTGAAGAGAGCTTTGCTTCCAGTTTGGCTATATAAGTGCATCTTTCACAGGTTGTAGTGTTGGGTGGTAGGAGGAGACGGTTGTCTGTGTACATGAGGCAAATTCTGCATTGCCCCAAGATGCCCAGATTCATCAGGTAGACAGGAGAAAACACCAGGAGCTGACCCTTAGGCATGCCTGGATAGGTGCTTATTTATTAAAGTACTAAAAACTGTTTTCCTTAGACAAGTGAGGAAGGTTGAGTGCTGTAGTAATTTGTAGCTTATTTAGTGCTTACAATGAGTTCTGAACAAGTGTTGAGCTCAAAGAAACAGATTTGAGTGCTGAAACTAGAATACTGGCTAGTTCTAAGAAACAAAATTAAGCTAGAAGGCTTCCCTCCAACACAGAAAGGCTTGGGGGCTCAGAAGCTTACAAACAGTCCTGGATACAGCAAATTTGCATCTGGACTAGACGACTTACAGGAAAGGCAGGAAACAACCTTAGAATTTTTTTTATTAAATTATTTTTTATAAAGTGGAAAGGGGAAAGGAGGAGCAGAAACTAACTGGGTTGGCCTTCTCAAATGTTCTCCCTGGATTAGGTAAGAATGAGGTAATGACACTAGACTGGGAGGAGTGTCCCAGATCAAATTTACAGTAGGGGTGGGCAACTGCAAAGCCACCAAGTATAAAAACAGGATACCAATAGAGAGGGAAGGGTGGGAAACAAAAATCAGAACAAACAAACCCAACCAGATGCTTAACAACTGTAGAAAATTCTAGTTAATACCACACACACAGTGAAACTAGCTAGCAAAGTATATGCAGACAATAAAAGTGCTATAAATAACTCAGAAATAAGCAAAAAACAAGATACTTAATGTTATATATCACAGATTAGTTAAGCTCAGAGCCCTTCCTCTGATTTCCTCCGATTAGCTCAGTGTGAAATGGCAGAAACACTTACAAGTTAACTTCTTAAGTAATAAAGTTGAAACCTGAAACAACTTTAAAAAAAGCTTGAAAGAACCAATGAGGTGCTTACTCCAAGGCGTAGTCCAGGCAACCCCAGTCAGCCAATGACCACAAACAATTCACTCTCACTGAAATGCTATACTGGCTTTGGCTAAGCTATGATGGGCTGGAACATGTGCTCAGACACACAGCCTCTACTAACAAACAATTAGGCCCAAAACACAAGCCTGAATATGGACAATACTACACTACCAACACTACTTAGGTAGAAAAAACTGCAGAAATGTTTAACCAGATAAAGGATCAAGAGACTCTAGAGAATGCTTTTAAATGCAAACAAGTTGTATGATACACTCCTAGCAGGAAATCAGAACAAACAAACCCAACCAGATACAAACAATTGTAGAAAATTCTAGTTAATACCTCGCATCACATTCCTGTCCCAAACTGATGTTTTCTTGGTGCTGCAGTTTTCATGCTTTAAATGTTGGTTTTGCACATATATTAAGACACAATAACATTCTTATATTACCTGAAAAAGTTTTGACCACTTGCAGTTGTGCTCATCTGATGAACTATACAGTTTCAAATCATCTACAAAAAGATAATTCTTTACAATTTATTGTTTTCTGGGAGCCAAATTATAGCCATGGCTTACCTGTTAAGAAAACATTTTAATGGGTTAAGGGCAAGACAAAAGAGCAATGGTGAAAGAGCGTCACCCTTGACTATCCCCCTTTGAATTTTTATCCCTGGAATAATAATTTGTCCTTTATCATGGTATAACTACAGAGTGGTTTGCCACTGTTTCAGGGTCGCTGTAATGTAATTGATCAGTGTAGGGTGTATCTTAAATGTTTTTAAGCACTCTTTCATCCATGAATATGGAATACTGTGAAATGCTTTTTTGTAGTCTATCCATGCCATACTTAAATTCTTCCCCTTGTTATAGTTCTCCATTATGACTTTAACATAAAATGATCAAATTATCCTTTGTTGCATACATCTTTCTTACTGTTTGCAGCTACTACTATGATTCCAAAGATTTGCCTCTTTCCCTTCATCTCACAATTGCAAAATTTGCAAGCAACCTTCCCGGTAGGTGTCATCATTGCATCGCCCTCCAAAAGGTCAAATGGCTGGAACTACCTCAATGACTCAGCTGTATTCAACTACTTATGAGACACAATCTAGTCTGTAAACCCATGACCCACTCTAACAAATATCCTAGCAGCAAGTCATCTGGAATCCACATACAAATCCCTACTAAGTATACCCAAAGCTAACAATTCAGCAGGTAAAGCCTTATACAACAACCTTATCTCCAGAATATGGAGCTTTTCTCTTCAAACCCAAGCCTCAATGACAACCTTTCCTCATTCAAAACTTAATTAAAAATCCATCTAATGGATTTGTGACGATGTTTTTGCAATACGCTAGGATAATCCCAGCATTCCCTTACTTTACTTTCCCCCTCTTTGACCTCATTACTTATCCTGGTGATAGAAAATCCTACTGGAATCGGGCATCTCTCCTGAATAAATAAATTGTACATGATAAAATAATTTTGTAAATAATTCTATACAATAATTATTCTATATTCACTAACTCTAACTCTATCTCTATTGGAATTAAGTTCCATACTTTAAACACATTCTTTCCCCCTCTACATTCTTCTTTTTTGATCAATAGGTAAATACGATTGAAATATACAAGTTACCATAAATGAATGCCACAGATTTATGTAATTGCTTTATGATTCTAACTTTCCTACTGAGATTACCAGTTTCATTCCCCAAGCCAGCAAAATAGAACAAATCATCTTCAGTATAGCAGTGGACAATATCATTATTTCAGAAAAAAATATTTTTATATTTTCCTGAGGTAAAGAAAGACTAAGCAATAGTCTTAAGGATTAGCAATTCTGCAGTCCAGAGACACAGTACTCTGGCATCAATAGTCCCTATTAGCCAAAAAAGACACTCAAAACATCGGCATCTAATGCCTGTAAATGAAGAAAACCATGATTTACCTTCCATTTGTTTTAAATCTTTTAATTAAACACAGAAATAAAAAGAACAGTTGTATTATCTTTACCTTAAAGATAAAACTCACTAACCTGGGCATAAATCCCTGTGTCACAAGATGGATGGCCAACTGGCTCACTGACAGAACCCACACAGTAAAAGTAGCTGACTCCAAGTCCGACTTCCGATCAGTGACAAGTGGAGTACCACAGGGTTCAGTCCTGGGTCCTCTCCTGTTCGGCATCTACTTCTCAAAAGTACAGGCTAACACAGAAGGTCTTTGGCTAATAAAGTTCGCAGATGACTGCAAACTGGGAGCCATAACAGAATCACCTAATGATTTAGACATTCTACAAAAGGGCCTCACAGAGACAGATGCTTGGTGTTAAGGTCATGGCCTCAAGCTTAGTGCCAAGAAGTGCATTGTCACCCCCTTTGGGAAAAACTCGGTACCCATGAATTACCACATAGGCGGTAGCTCACTAAGCATTGAAAGTGTGATAAGAGACGTTGGGACACAGTGGACAGTAGTCTCTCCTTTGATAACTACATCACCACAGTAGTCAGGAAATCCTTGTATGTGGCATACCTCATCATAAAAGGGCTCTCCTCTATAAAGAGGAGGTCATTGTTCCTCTCTACTCATCCCTCATCAGACCTATCACAGAGTACAATGCCCCGTTTGGCATGTATCTCACAAGACACCTACAACAATTGGAAAGACCATAGAAATACCTCACTAAGAGGATTACTGGTCTCAAAAAGATGCCATAAGCAAACCGTCTCAAAAAACTCCAGCTCTACTCCATTGCATATCACCTAGTCAGACGCGATTTCTGCCCAACATACAAAGCTATGTCAAACCCAGAGCTGTTGGACATGCTACACTTAAAGAAATCCCAATGTCTTCTAACCACATACTCCAGGGACCTAAACCTTATCTCCACAATAAACAGAACATGCTGGAGGGATAGATTCCTGTCCCAGAGACTTCTCATACTCTGGAACAAATTACCCATTCATGTCAAGCAAAGCTCCTCATTGGCCCTCTAAGAAAAATCTTGATGACTGGATGGAAAATAGAAAATTCTCCCCGGGGATCACTTATGTGGCACTGCTCGACAGGTGCACAGGAAAATAATTTTCTTGGGTGGTGAAAGCCAAGGAACCTTTTTGGCTAGACTTATATAGGCCCCAGGGCTGATAGCCTAGTACCTACCTATGAACCTATAAAACAGGAAAATTTGCATGAATGTTGATTAAAAAAAATGTTGGTGAGATGAGATGAGATCAGAATGCATACAAATTATAAAGTCCAAAGGAAGGTTCACAAGCTGCAGAGTCTCTATACCAAATAGTGTATCTGTAAGTTCGTCAGATGTACTGTGATGAAAACATGCAGTGGTATATTAGAAAGGAAAGCAAACTTTAAAATGGTACTTCAAATGTAGTACAAGAGGAGATTATTATTTTATATAACTGCACATTTAATACTACATTGGCAGGTGCCTTCGTTGGACCAAGGCTGTGTTTGTGATACCATCACATGTAATTTACAATTACATTTTGATGACAGATGATACAGCTGCCTGATAAGTTCAGGCTTTGAAATTACCTTATCCATGGGGCCTACTTACACACTTAATTATGACAGCAACCACGTGACATTGTAATCTGGATTAGGGTCCATAGAAGTACTTTTGATTACCTAGCACTCCTGGTAGGATACGTGTTGCTTGAAATGTTAGCACATCCCTTCTTGTATATTTCCTGCTAGGTTTGCATCTGTATCCCTATATCCATAGGGCTATATACACAATTATACTGCATGGATATTGTTGCAAAATCATGTATACTACATCAATTTGGCAGTATGTTGGCACTGCTAGCCTCCCATTTGGTTGCTTACAGTCATAGTTTTGGTGGTGTACTCTGCCTCCTTTACTTACTGGGCAATGTTTTATTCAACAGTTCATTATGAACATGCCCAAGACATTTTTTCTTACAATTTGTTTACTGCTTCAGATTTAGGCAATGCACAGATATTATGCTATGTGGTTATAATCAGGGGATTTTATACTCCTGTTGGACATATATATATATATATATATATATATATATATTTATATATATTTGTGCGTGTGTGTATGTGTGTGTGTGTGCAAGACTTTTCCTGCTAATCTGTCCTGTGATGGATAAGTTTCTTATTCTGTCTAATTACCGGGTCTATATTAAATTCTCGAAAGCCGACAATGTAGAATCTGACATTGCCGACACAAGAATAGCGAAACTGCAGAACATCGAACAAGTAAACGGAAATCTTCGTAAGGGGAGATTTCCATTTACTTCAATGTAGTGTGGTCTCTGAGTTGGTAAATTTAAGTAGTGGGGGGTGTGGGGGGCTTGCCCCCCTGCCTACACCATTTATTTATTTTTTTTTTGCTTTTGTTTTTTTTTTTCTGAACATTCGCTGTTTTAACAGTTTAATCACTAAAGGTCGACCTTTAGTGATTTGAACTGTTAAATATTTAATGTTCTAATATAGACCCCTAATTACCACCTTGCTCACTCTGTCTCATTACTTACATGACTATGAATCAAGTCGCCTGTATTTTGGGCAGGTATTTTATCATATTATTGTGTAATGCTTACTGCAAATACTTGCACAGTTCTGGGTGATATTTGGGTAGTCTTGGTTATTTTTCTCTTGTGTATTCAGGTTTTACAATATGGTTTTAGAATGTTTTGCTATGGCTAGGTGAAGCTTTAACCTGCTGGTCCCCAGGGAGACATAGCTGAACAAGCATAGGCACCATCCTCATTCATTAAAAGCCAAAATTAACCTGAGAGAAGAGTTTGTATTATTTTATTTCTATGATTTTCAAGTGATCTTAAAACAGAGCTTGACCCATTTGAAATATTTTGAACACGAGTTCTTAAAATATGAACTGTAGCCTTTAGTCACCTCATGTTCCTAATAAGTGTGAAGTACATTTTTAAGATGAATCAATAAAATGCTGAAATGCCAAAGATGGATCTTGGAAAGAAGCATGATTATAGTTCAATACAAACATGCCCAGATGACAATGTAATAGATACAAATCTAAGGTGGTTACCACTCTTACTACCTCCTGTATACAGTAGCCACAAACCTGTAATATACACATTTTGTTCTACGAATATGGAATATTTGATTGCTTTTATCCTCCAAATGTAGGTTAAACTACTTTATCACTCAACACAAATTTTGAAATATGATGTGTAAGTGAGTTTTGTCACAAAATCTTTTCTTACTGCAAAATCCGCTGTTTAAAGCCATGGAAAACAACAAATAACTTCTTATACATCTCTTAATTTAAATATTTTTATTAAATATTAAAAAAAAATCACATTTACAAGACAAAAAGGAAGCATTGATCATTTTACTTTAAAATTAAAGCAACAATAGTAAATCATAACAATTTTTCATTACCACTTCAATGTGTATCATTATAATTTGATAATAAAGTTTCTAATTAATTCCAATAATGTAGTTTTAAAGCATTTTTCAGTGGCTAAATCAAGCAAATTGTCAAATGAATGTGCAGCATTTTAATTCCATTTCTTAATTGTGGCTTTTCTTGTGACTGCAAGCAGGCCCCAAAACATTTTGTATTGATTACTATGTTATGACTGAATGAATACAAGATTCTCAATATTTTGAGTATGCAATTGTCAGTCTGTAAAGATTTAAATAATTCTTTTATATTATCCCAAAAGTTAATATGTTTTTTCAAAGTCAAAGTAAAAAAATGAATCCAATCTGCTCTTAGCACTCTATTACATCTTCAACAAGTAGTAATTGTCTTTTGAATTTTAACAACTTGAAAGGTGTAATATATATTCTATGAACATACTTCCACATGAAGATTTTCAAGTATTTACATGTTTAACTAACAGACTAATATTAAATATTTTTTCTTTTTCTGAAAGTTCATTAACATTCAAAGAGTCTATAAAATTTCAATAAGTTTTATTCAAGACATGTTTATTATTTACTAAAATCTTACAAAGTTTAGATAAACTACCTTTATCATCCTTGGAGGTTTTTTTTTCATAAACATTCATATAACTTTAGATATGTAAATTTTTCATGTTCATTTGATACATGTATATAAGCTTTAAATTAATCTATAAAAGTCAACATTTTAAATTTTGATGATTCCAGATTTAACTTTCTTAAATTGTCATCAGAGGTTAATAAATTATCTTTATTAATACAGTCAAACCAATATACAAAATTATTTTTTATATAGAATCATATCAAAGTATGAACAGTTTTACTGCTGAAGCTATAGGAAACAGTAAAAATATTCCATTTTTAAATAGTGGAGATTTATATATAGTGTATGTATGTATGTATGTATGTGTGTGTGTGTGTGTGTGTGTGTGTGTGTGTGTGTGTGTGTGTGTGTGTGTGTGTATTTATATATATATATATATATATATATATATATATAAAATGATTTTATAATTAATGTTAAATAATAGGAATTCAGTGTTCTCATTGCTTATATTCTAAATAATGTTGTAAAACTCAAAACTATTACCTATTTTAATCTATACGAATCCTTCAGTTTAAATGAATTCAATATAATTTGCTCATGAAAAATTTTTTGAACTTTTATAATTTGGATCCAACAACTAGACAACTATATTGAACATGGCTACAAGAGCAAAGGATTCTAAATCTGGAACATTAATTCCCCTATATTCCCATACTCAAACAACTTTTAATTACTATTCTTGGTTTTATTGGACACCATACGAATATCAATAAATTTTCCATTTTTTTTATATTTTTCCTTAGGTAGGAGAGATTTTGGTTGCAATATATATATATATATATATATATATATATATATATATATATATATATATATATATATATATATATATATACACATATATACATTATTTTAGTCAAATTATCTTAATAAACATTAACCTTTCCTCAAAAGTAAAAAAAATCTTGTTCCATTGTTCTCTAAAAGAATTAAGTTCATTAATAACTTTGGAGCAATTCATATTTATATTTTGATTAATATCTGAATGAATTTCTATTCTTAAATATTTGTTTTATTTCCCAAGTATATTTATTCTTTAACTGATTTACTTGTTAGTAAATCTGAAATTATTTTGATAAACCATCAAATTTCATAGAGGAAACATACTTAAATAATTCAATTTCTTTATTTAGTTCATCAAAATATATGTTAATATCACCTAATGTCAACAATAGATCAAGCAAAATGCATTTTGGATTGAGGATCTTTATTTCAAATCACTGTACTCTCTTCTTATTTCTAAAACTAGTGGTAAATGATTCATTTACCAATGCAAATAATAAAGGTGGTAACTGACATCCCTGTCTAGTCCCTTTATTCAACTTAAATGAATTAGATACACAAGTCCCAATTGTAATAAATGCATAGGAATATGTATAGAGTTTTTATCAATGCAACACATTTGGAAATTTAAAAACAAACAAAAGAAAATTACAATTATTTATTTCCATGCAATAATCTCATTACTCTTAGTATGATCATATGTTAGTCTGTGAATAACAAAACCTATTTGAGATTTATTTATAATTGTATCTATTCTTCTTAATCTTATTGAAATGATTGGGTGGGGTAGCCACAATGGTGCAGCAGTTAGCATTGTCACCTCACAGCAAGAGGTTCTCTGGTTCGATTCTTTGCTGGAGTGCCTTCTGCATGGAGTCTGCATGTCCTCCTTGTGGTCATGTGGGTTTCCTCTGGGTGCTCCAGTTTTTTCTCACATTCTAAAGACATGCAGTAGGTGGACTGGACACTAAATTGGCCACAAGTGAGTGTGTGTGTACATGTGTGAGTGGTACAAATGAACTACCACAGCAAAGCTAGCCACCTGGTGGTGCAAAACCTTGGCTCGAGATGATTGTCTCTGCTGAAGTGACAAACCGACCCCATGTACAAAATGGGTAAAGGGGTGGGGGATGGATGGATGGATGAGGTGAATAACTTGTAATCAACATTTAATAATGAAATTGGTCTATAAGATGATAAAATTTATCTTTTCCTTGTTTTAGAATCGGTGATATTAAAGTATAATTATAAGATAAATTAAGAGGTTCATTTAACAAAGTGATTATCTTTATTGGAAATAATTTCTATATTTCTGCAATTATATCATCCTACCTGGAACTTTCTTTGTTTTACTTAATTTGATAACATTTTAAGTTCCTTTATAGTAACAGGTTTATGTATTTTATTATTATTATCTTCATTTTTTTAGTAATAGCCACCACTACTTTCTTCCAGGATGTTGGTGCCTTTGCTTCTTTTAAAATACTATTCAAGTGTGTGGTGTGGAAGAACTACCATGGCAGGCCTAGCCACCTGGCAGTATAAACCTTGGCTTGAGAGTAATGTCATTGTTCAAGTGACACCCCAAACCCCATGTGCAAAAATGGGAAAAGGGGTTGTGGATGGATTTTTTCCAAGAAAGTATATATTTCTTTATCTTATTTTATGATACTACTTTTTTCATTCATTTTATAGGATAGTCTTTAAAAATAGGTAACATTTCTTCTATATCTGATGCATATTTCTTTTGTTATTGGGTTTAGATTATTAATTTGAGCTTTTTTTTCAATATATTGCTTCTATTAGATCGATAATGATTTTTAGAATATGTTGAATTATGTAGTTTAAATCTAGAGCAACTCCAACTTTACGACTTAGTATTTCTTGATATCTTTTGTCAGGTCATTTATTGTTATTCATTTTGTTGATCTAATATATTGTATTGTAAATTTTTCTGTAATATAAGAATCTCGTTTTCCCATTATTTTAATTTTATGTATATCCATTTTTTCCCATTCCTTCTTGAATACACATTTTCAGTGCATCTCACATCATAATATTGTTAACCATTCCACTATCATTTAGTTGAGGAAATAATTCATTTTGTTATAAGCATCCCTTGATAAGTATGTAAAGCTTTAACAGAATTTTACAAAATAAGATATGCTTTGAAAAATATACAAAAATAATTGGTGGAAAATGTTCTGATATAGTCGAACCTTTCTGTATGTAGTAGAAAAACAGGTTAAATACAATGCCAGAAAGTGGAGTTATCCACAGCAAAACCTTTGATTGAAATAAGGGCCTGTGGAATGATTAGCTATGGAAAACTTGTTGACTTTACCTCAAAATGAACTTTGTAGCATATATACTGGATAGAATACATATATTACATAAAGCTGGTTCATAAACCAAAGCAATATATATCACATTCCTTCCTAAGCACTTGATAAAATGTGCCATAGCAAATACTGCCAGCCATATGAGTTATGTATCATAAAGTATCATAATGGCTTATCTAAGAAAAGAAGACATTATTGCACGATGTTCATTGCCATTTTGCTAAACCTGCATAGCTACGTTTCTTCAGTTTAATGTGGCTAGAAACATGCTTAACGTGCTTAAAACTAAATCTGAGTTTTACAAAGTGAATTGCATTGCTTATATTAGTTATGTACAACATCAAAATGGAAAAAATAGGCAAAATGTATACAGCTCTTTATCTGGGTATGTAATAAACCTGACAATGTTTGTGTTATGGTTTGTATGCTGAGTTTATCCCTTAATATTTACTCTGGATTTCTGCCCCCCCCCAAAAAAAAAAAAAAATCATATCTGTCAACTGTTCAGATTTTCTCAGAACGTCCAGATTCTTACATTATATTTTTGGTCTTTTCCTCATAATTTTTGTGTTTTTCTAGTAAATCTCAGAGGACTGAAGTCACTAAATAATGATAAACGTTTCGGTTTTAGACTTCATGTCCCTCAGAAAAATAAAGACCAACATAAATCCTGTTATTCTTTCAACTTTCTGAGTTTATAAGTGCAGTATTTAAAATCCGTCCTTACTTTGGGCCCTTGCTTACCCATTATTTTAAACTTTGCCCAGATGTCTTTTGCAAAAAAGTTTAGATGTATGCCCCACATACATACATACCTCCTACTCTGTTGCTGCAGTCTTTTACCAATGCATGTACATACACAGCAGAGATGAGACCTTTAGATCTTGTTTCTGGGAGATCAGGAGAATCATTCAGAGCAAAAGCCTTTGCAATTCATTGAGTGTTAAGTATTCTTTGTGAACCAGGCCCATCTTAGACACAAATGTTTTAGTCTCCCATATAGTACCACCACTGCAATTGTAGCACTACAACCTGCAGCTTGGAAGAAAATGACAATACCCACAGGCAGACAGTAGATCAGTCTACCCTCACAGGATCTTCATAGCCTTCTGATCTGAATCAAGAAGTTTATTCATCCATCTTCAATACCACTTTTTAAATTTATGGTTACAGGAGCTGTGACTACTATGGCAAACAGCAGGATTATGGAAAAACAATCAAAGATTGCTTAGCAGAACACAGTGCTTCAAGTCTCTGCTCAATATTGCATGTCTAGTACTCCAAGCATTTAGCTCATAACTATAATGTAGGGTACACAGTGCTACTGTGTTCAGTGCCCCATGCTGTAGTAGATATCTGACCCTGCTGGTATGTAGTGCAACACTAATGTAGTGTGTTCTCTGCACCATGATGTTTGTGTTATACTATATTTGATTTTCCTAGTGTTTAGGACACCACAATAATGTAGGGTACACATTGCTACTGTGATATACATCAACAAAGTAATGCTGGACACTCCAGCAACTTCTCAGCTACTTGGATGTTGGGTACCAAATGCTACATAGCACTGCCGCCATGCTCTTGTATATCCATCTGAATGCTGTTGTGCTGTACTGAGGTATGGCACACAGTGATGTGTTGCTGCTACATACCACAAAACTGAAATTAAACATGTTCTCAGTGCCATTGTACTCTGTGTACGCAAGGCATGCAATGCCACATCTAAGCACTCTGCATCATCAAAACTCAAAACCCCTCAACAATGTTGAGCTGTACTGATGTAAGACATAAATGGCCATATTTATGTGCATCCTTCCTATCTTACTGCATCTCTCACATTATATCCTTTTATCAGTGATTTGTTGTGTCTTTCGGCTTTTCCCGGTTAGGGCCCCCCACAGAGGAACTCTAGTCCGCTAATGATTGGCAGTTGATTTTTATGTGCTGAGTTGCCAGCCCTAATGCACAACCTTCAATGAAGGTACGCCCATTCATGCATGTCTCCATGCAGAAGACGCTCTAGCTGAGAGTCTAACCGGTCAGAGTCTTACTGTGAATCGCCAACGCTAAGACACAACATCAGTGATTTGTGTACTGCTTGAATGAAGAACTCACAGTATACTTCTGCTGTGTCTCATTCATTCTAATGCCTGGTGTGCACTGCGGGTGTGATAACAGATGTACAGAGTTCTCTGATCGTTGTGCCTCCATCTGCTCATTGTTAGTATAACCAACAGCAGTATGAATCATGCACAGTGTAGCTGGTAC
Source organism: Protopterus annectens (assembly GCF_019279795.1). NCBI lineage: Eukaryota > Metazoa > Chordata > Ceratodontiformes > Protopteridae > Protopterus > Protopterus annectens. The sequence continues at coordinate 475,563,232 of NC_056747.1, read as the reverse complement.
CTTTGAATTTGGAGCCCTTTTTAATAGGGAACATGTTTGCTAAGCCAATCATCATACATTTTTTTTAATGTTACAAGAGCCCTCTAAAATACAGAATTTCTAGCACAGTAAAATATTTTAGTGCTTAAAACACTATAATTATGCACAAAAACATGAATAAGACAAGGCTGTTATGCACCTTTCTGATATTAGAAAGATGTATAACAAGCTATAGTTCAGCACCCCAAATCATTTTTCATAAGTTCTTACTGAGTTTATAGCCAAAACAGGTCATCAAGAAGCTCAGGAAGACTGTCTCTCAAGCTAAGGATTAACAACAGACAGTACTGGCAAGCAAACAGCAGAAGGTAAACAAATTTGTATGCTACTCTGCCACATGTATAAACAAAAAAACTGACAGACCAGAGAGTATAGCAGCTTTTATGATGTTCTTTCTTCAGAGGGACACTTTGTTTCTGCCTGCTGTTTGTTAAGGCAGTACTAAACATCTTATTTGCTTTCAAAGGCTTTGAAAGGTGATATACCACTTCATATTCCTGCATTGTCTTTTGGTAGTAAATGAATCAGTTTAAGCTGCATGCACTGCAAAGCATTATAACTGGGTCTCACCACTTATGACCCTTATTATGTGTCTGTAACATGGATGTCAATTTTGACCTGTGGAGCATCACTCTATAGATCGATTTCTTGCCAACCATGTCCAGAACACAAGCTGGTATTTAAGATTAGGGTGCCAAACATAATCCTCTATATCTACTTACTTCAGTGACTATAAATACCATAAACAGGCCAGGCCTTACTAAAATTATCAGTACAGTTTATACATCTGGATACGTATGAGTAATTCACAGCAGTTGAGACACAAGCTCACATAATTCCTACATATAGCTGTTAAAAGCTTTAATTGTGTGAAATATCTATTTGTGTATTCCAGATGCCAAGCATAAAACATCTTCAGCTGTAATCTGTAAATTGTTTACATGGAATGAACATTTTAAGAAGCGACGCACACTGGCCATCATGTTGTAAAAACACTGGCCCTTTAAATGTTCCCCTTTGTTTCAATTACCATAATTTAAGAAGTGGGCTTATTTTCATACCTTGTCCTCTCAGCACACTGATCCACAAAGAAACAGAATTCAGGATTAGCTTAATACAGAATAAGGAAGACCATCTGTCTTTAAGTAGCAGTACATCAAATGTAATCAATACAAAATGTTTATCAGGATCTAGGCACACAACTTCAGGAGCATATATTTCCATAACAACAAGATACCTGAGGAAGATGAGAGACAAAAAATATAAGAAATGGAAAAGAGGCTGAACTACAAAAATTTTAAAACTGAAAACAAGCCGGGAAGTGCAAAAGAAACACTGCTAGTTGTTCTGGTACATCATGCGTTTCTGAAACCAGCTTGTCTGTTTCTTTTGCAAAGTTTTCGTTTTTTTTTTTTGACTTTTTATAGCAACTGAATAAAAAGCATTCTTTATTTAAACAAGATCTTTTTGCATTTTTATTTTATTTATTTATTTATTTATTTTTTTTAATTCCTAAATATTTATTGACTGAGTGGCATTTAGGAACTTAAAAAAAAAACACAGTAATTACACAAGACACAGTACTTCAGCACCCTGGACAGCTCAACACACTGCGGAACATGAGAGAACCCCAGAAGACAGAGACACAGAGCCATAAAGCCAATTTCAATAAAAAGCATTATAAATAATAAATAGTAATAAAAAGGAAATAATGTAGTCACAACATTCAGAGTCCACAAACTAAATAAAGGACTAGCCACCCCACGAGAAGTATTATACACAACATTTTGAAAAGACATCATTGGTCCACATACATTTGTATTATTAGTACATTTAAAGAGATGCACCGCACTCTTACTTATTTTATATGCAAAAAACTCAAGGACCAAGATTATATGTTGTATATGGAAATATAGATTTAATGTTGGAAGTGGGTAGGTCACTAAAGCTGTCAGTATGACAAAGATGCAGACTAAAAACAGATTAGGATCAGGGTATATGCAGCTCTACAGAAATGGAGCACAATGTTCCTGGCACCTTGCCTCGAAATGTAAAAATTTTGCTGTCAATTTTAAAATAAGCATGACTTCAGATTTTAGTTAGTTTACCAAAAACACTGCAAATTTAATAGTGTAAATAAACATACATTTCTCATATTACTGGGCAAAATCAATAGAGAGAAGGGTATTATCTTTGATATTAGCATAAAAAGACAATGGTTTGGGCAAGGATAGTATCTAAATTAGGGAAGATGCATCTAAAACTAGGAAAATGCAAATCCATGCAAAACTGTTATTTGACAAAACAAATTTATGCAGAAATAGTATGGTATTTCTTAAATGTTATTGTCGTGTTCACTTGGGGACTCCACTGGACAACTGTATTATTAGTGGGGTATCTGGGAGAAATGTCATAGGAAGTATTTATGAAACATTTAACTACAAAGAGGAAAAAAAAAAAAAAAAAAATATATATATATATATATATATATATATATATATACATACATACATACACAAAGGAAGACAATCACTATAGTATAAAACAGCATGGACTATCAGTTTAAAATATTCAAGTGCAGAGTTTAAAATGCTTCATAATCAGATATATGAATAATAAATAGATTTAAACAGACTGCAGTATTTGAATACATTACAACACATATAGCTAAGAATACAAATGACAGTTTGATTCAATAGACTGAAGACTGTTATGATAATTTTTATTCTAAAAACAGTACTGTAATTTAAAAGCAAGTTAAATACAAAATGTATGAGAAAAAAGAAATATTACAAGGTAGAGTAACAACTGAATGAAGCTAAGTCAATAGTTCATGAGGGAACATTAAACAGAAGCAGCCAGCAGAGAGAGAGCAAATACTGAAATTCTGTAGAGAAAAGAGAAAATGAGATAAGGGAGTAGGAAAGAGAAATGACATTCTGTGATGGAGAATACTATAAAAAGAATTGGTAGGAGGGCAGAATGGGCAATTAAGGATGGAGAGGAAAGGACAAGTGAAAAAATGATGAAATTAAGTATCAGAATGCACAAGGTTGTTGTTACAGCTCATAAATTAGGGTTACTGGATGTGCAATCGGCTGGCTCAATCACTGGGGCTCCACTCCTTAGGCTCCAGTTTTTGCTTATTAGTGGATGTGCAGCCAGATATAGAAATCATAGGTATAAGCTGTAGAAGAATACTACATTTCAAAATAAGAGATTCTTGAGATCTAATATATATTTAAACAACGTGAGATACAAGATTTTTTGGTGAGTTCTTCGATTTGTTGAAGGCAGTTGCAGTTTCCATCTTCAGATGGTAGTGAATTCAGCAATTCTGTAGTATGACAGAGATTGACACCATTGCTAAATTGGGCCATTGATATTAAAAATATGGATGTCCAAAGGACAGGAAGAGGAAAGTAAACCAGGAAGGAAGTGTAGGTAGCATTGACTTGCTGTTTGGGTGAAACCTGGAGGGAGTACAAGGGTGTTACCCCCAAGGGGCATAGCCCTGATAATCACATGCTGCCACTGTGCAATTGTACCAGCTTGGGAAGTTACCAATGAATGTGCATGTCTCCCATAGCAGTCTGCACTCACTTGAGCTCCAAAAGGGTGTCATAGAGAGAGGGGAGCTTCATGTGGGTACGTAGGTTACTCCCATCAGACCTGATATCAGGTCTGTTCCCTATTGCACATCTAGCCATAAGGGAAATTAATGGGCTATTTAAGCACCCAAGGTAGGAACAGATAGTTCACTGGATTCTCACCTGCCTGTGCAGGCCACATATGGCATATGAAAAAATGGCCAACTGGGTAAGGGTTATACAACTATTAGGACCAAAAGTGAAAATATGGAAAGAGGCAGACAGACAGAGTAATGAGCACAACAACATAACAGGACTACTGATCACCAGGGAATACAGCAGAAGGAAAATTAGAGAAAACCACAATAGTAAAAAAAAAGTATGTTTTGGAAGGAGTGCACATGATGAGGTCTGGTACCCTGGATAAGAAAGGTATTAACTGCATCGAGAAGGCATAGAAGCTTGTCTACAATGAACAGTATACCAAGGATATGTTTGTGGAATATTATAGTATGATCCATTTTAACAACTAATGATTCAATGATATTTTATTTCCAGCTCAGAGTTAGGAGGACAGCTGTATCAGGAGTTGAACATGAGGAGTGGATATGATTCATTTAGTTTTATAAGCATTAAGAAACAGATTCTAGTTAAACTGTTGAAGTATGGAAAAGGTTTCCCTGTAGTTGAAAACGTATTATCATTTATAGCTTTTAACGAACTAACATGGTCAGTTTCACTTAATATAGATTGACTGCCAGGAAAAAAAAGATTTTACATGACTTGCATATATAGAAAGCAAGGGCATAAGAATAAAAGATTAACATAGAGACTTTTCACAATAAAATTCATTGAGAGCTTTTGACCTTCTCTGAGGTCTTCTTCATACAGTTTACAAAACACAATAATCATATGGCAAGTTACATGACTTAATCACAGTCAATAAACACACTAAATCCATTGCATTTATTTGCATGTTTGTAAACATGTTTTTCTTAAAAAAACAGACAATGTCCCCATTTAAACTATACTAGACTAGTGCATTTAATGAAATTTAACTTCTGTGCCAACTGCCTCTCACTGGCCCCATTAAGAATTTAACAATTAAACATAAGGGCTAATAATTTCATATTTTGTTGCTTTATTTTTAAATGACTATTCCTAATATTTGCAAGATAAAGGTATAGCATATTGCTTCTAGTTTAGTTAGTATGTCATGCCATTAGACCCAACTGCCTTCTCCTCTATTCAAGCTTACCTATATTGCATTTAATATTTAAAAGTGCTATCCAGTAAGAGTTCAGAAATGTATACTGTATACTTGTTTTTATTGACATCAAACTTCAAGTACATTTTTTGTAAATTTATTAATAACTTCTGTATTCTTAATGGATCCATCCCAGGTCTTCTGAACTCCTATTATGCCACAATGAAAATTTCTGTTTCACTACTTTAGTGTCCTTGTTGTCTGCATGTCTGGCCGGCAATTCCTCATTTCTAGAATTTTACAAGTTGATGCCTCCCTTATGAGATTTATAATGACATTTTACTACTTAAATTGCAGACATCAAGCATATGCGAATATTGTGTTAAGTGTTGTTTTGATACGGCCTACATCGTCAGCTGGCACTGTAAAGCTAGCAAATGTCACGGTCAGAAAAATGCATTATGACAGAACTACACTCTATGCATGACCACAGAATAAATAGTGGACACTGATAGTGATGTCTGCCTTGTGAGTGCAAACTGGCAAGTTGAAATTAGTTTTACTAATGCTGAAGCAAAGCTGTTATAATATGAGCATGGCTTCTGTCTGCACACATAATGGAAAAGCAAATATAAAATACTGGTTTAGAAGCATTTTTATTTAATTTTTTTTATATTTTGCTGCTAATTGTCTGATATAAACATGAAATCAAGGTTCTAGACATTGAACATTCACTTAAAATTGAAAAATGTACCAAATCTGTATTAATGATCCATTTTCAGACAGCTTATCATCCTCTTTATAAGATTTTAATTGCCTTCGCCTTCTGATTCTCAGTATTTTGCTTTTTTTCTAATACTCCCTGGAGCACAAGATATGAAAATATACATTTTTTTCTACCTCCACACAGCAAAGGTGCTGGGCATTCTGTGCAACACTCATTGACTCCTAATTAGCTTTCCAAGCTGCATTCCATCTCTCACATCTTATTCAGAGACACTAGTGACTCCAGGAAAGGCAAGTTGAAAAAATGATTTTCATAGTTTTTCTGTGCTTCATTGTTGCACACAGTGCATTTTAGTGATACCAAAGTAGGCTAAACCATGGATATTCTATTTACTGAAATATTCCCTTAATACAGCCGATCTTTTGGATTGCTTTTGTACACTCCTTCCTTTCATCTAGTTATTGTCTGGTGAACTGTCTTTCCGCAGGTTGCACTCCTTGAGCAATGCAACTTGCCAAATTGGATTTCCGGCCCCCTGTGTGATACGGATTTGTAAATAAACCACCTTGACCTTTGTGGAGTTTTCAGCTAGGTAACAACTCAGCAAACACATCTTCCTTTTTCTAAGATACGTATTTACTTACATTCTTATAAATTTATTTGTATATATATTGTTATTCTGTAATCAAAACCTTTAATATAAAAGGACTAGGCTTGTTAACATAATAGCCTGTTAGAGGAATATTTCAAAATGCAAAATGTGTGAATGAAGGTTACATATACTATTTAGTAAAAGTCCATTATGTATTTAAACTAGACAATTTCAAAGAATTTCACAGTATAATGTAAAACAGATGGGAAATACCAGTTTATGCAATCCAAATCAAATATGTGGTGGTTAAGAATATTGATCTCATCGGTGGTTAAGAATATTGATCTCATCTGTGAATAACAGGAAATCCATTTACAAGTATAACAAAATAACTATCTTTATTAAAATAGTAATGGAACCCTCAGCCATCAGATAAGGCTTATTCAGTAAAAGTCTGTGGTTCTTTGACTCCCTGTCTCTAACAATTGCAAAGTCCTGGAGTGAAGCTGTCAGGGGTTTTTATGAAATAAATATTCTGTTGACATCTGTCAGCTGGTAAAGTTGTCTTTACTGGAGTTTGTTAATTTTGGTTGACACACTTTACCTAAAGATACCTTAAACCTTAAACAGTCTTCCGCATCTAGATAAATCTCTTAACAAAAGATAAAGTTTCTGGTCTAAAAATTGTCTGGAGACAGAATATTCTAATTAAATAATAAAGTGGTTCTATTGTAAATCAAGTAACTTCAGACTGAAGATTCAGGCAGGTAAAACACACTTCCCAAATCTTTGATAAAATTAAAAGTATTTGGTGTAAGACAATTAGTTCTTACCTGCAGCCCTGGGTTAGGGGCTTTACCTCCCTGGCTCCTGTTACTTAAATGTACCGAATCAGTCGAATACAATTCACGCGAATGAGCGAAACGCGAGTATATCGAACGCACTAAACCGCAAAAGTGGAAATATCGAATTCACATAGTTGGCCCGTCTGCAGAATAGCTCCGTAATATAAGTGTGCGATAGTTACAGACCTTAGGGTTAGGGTGCGGGTTACGGTAAGTGCATAGATAGGTAATGTATGTAAGGTTTAGTGTAGGGTTTTGTTAAGTGTATGTTTGTGGAATATTTAGTTTGTTTGGGTATAGCTCAGTAGTTTAAGTGTGTGGTAGTTACGGACCTTAGGGTTACGGTGCGGGTTAAGGTAAGTGCATAGATAGGTAATGTATGTAAGGTTTACTGTAGGGTTTTGTTAAGTATATGTGTGTGGAATATTTAGTTTGTTTGGGCATAGCTCAGTAGGGTAAAAGTGTGCGGTAGTTACGGACCTTAGGGTTAGGGAGGGGTTAAGGATAGTGCATAGATAGTTGTGTATGTATTGGTTAGTGTAGGGTTAGAAGTAGGGTTTTGGTGCTTTACTTTAGGGTTAGAAGTAGGGTTCTGGTTAGTGTGTGTGTTTTTACTGTGTTTCGGTAGGTAGTAGGTTGGGGGCGGTGGGGTTGGCCAACTATGAGAGATCGAGATTTCGAATTTTGCGGTTTAGTGCATTCGACGTATTCGTGTTTCACTCATTATGGTTCACACGAATTGTATTCGACCAATTCGTAGAACCCCATTTTGTACTAGCACAACTTCCTCCTATAATATAAATTACCATTCAAGACTCACAAGTGGAAGTGTAATTTATACTTTTGCCAGAATTATATGACATCCATTACTTGCCTTTTTTTCTTTTCTAAAGACTTTTTTATTTCTGTATACTGAAGCAGGATCTACATTTATATTCAGACTGCATAACTACTACATTTGTATTTTCCTTAACTGATGTGTACATGTATATTTGAAAAGTGATCTTTGATAATTGAAGGGAGACCTGTATATGCATGAAATCATTCATGCTGTAATTTTGGAAATGCAGAGGAACCAGAGGTTATTCTGGAACTCAGTAGGTGCTGGGCAGAGAAACAGGTGCTTATAGAGTTGTCTACACACCCACACCCACTGTATAGCAAGCCTTTGTCATTTTGAAGGAAACTTGATTATACTGTAAAAACCCACATGCAGACATGGAGGGAGTGCAGACTCTATACAAAGGTCATGCCAGCCAAGAACAGGACTGGAGAACAATTTTTATATAAAGAGACATTCTGGCTAACTTCTGTCCATGCCATTTGTGATGACCCACCCCTGGACCAGTAATCAAGGAGCTTCAAGCCTCATCACTGGCACCAGTGGGGGATGTACACAGAGGATAACAGGTACACACACATTATTTCCAGATGCAGCTCTCTGCATCAAGTGCAGTTTCCCTTAATATCATACAGAGACCATGGTATGTCCAGGGCTGGTTTATCCCTCTTTCTCCAGATCCCCAATAAGACTCCCCATTGGCACATCTATGCAGTTGAGATCTCAGCTGAGTGGCCAAGCCAAGACCTCCAGCACCCTCTCTGTCCAACCAGTGCTTCATGTCCCTGCCCAAGTAGCTGACACACACACACTCTGAGGTTTGGTTTACACACACACACACACACACACACACACACACACACACACACACACACACACACACACACACACACAGACACACACACAGACACACACACACAGACAACAGACACACCTGGGAAAGGCTGACACAGATTTACAAATTATGCCACCTTTTGCCCAGACTATAAGGTAGTTATCACTGCCACTAGCCAACTCTTTATCAGCTACTTTAAGGCCGTTAACAAAGGGTGTCTAATTTTACTGTGTAATATTAATATTAATACAAATAGTAGTTTGACCAAGAGCAAGGCTATTAGGAGTAGCCCATACAGTGTCACCAAATAAATATGCAAGTACTCTCAAAACTTAAATATGTCTCACAAAGATCAGCCACAATGAAAGGTTTAAATATATTTAATAATAAATAAAAGAACCAGAAAATATTCAGTATATGTTGATAGTAACAGAATTCAAAACCAGAGGAAATATTTAAAACAACATTGGAATAAAGACTCAAATAAATAAAGAAAAACATCTAAACTATACTTCACTGTATTCCTGACTGAATCTAAGAGAATTACTATACCCTAGTTAACTTATGAACAAGGCAGATGTGGTGAATGGATCTTCAAGATGTGGTAAATGGATTTTATTGCTGTTGTCAGGTCAAAGACAGATTACAGAATGCTCTCTCCTCGGAGAGTTCTCAACTTTATATCTCAAATATTACTGCTGGGATAGCTTCTAGAATGACATCATTTCTTGTCATCTGACTTTATCCTGGGGAAAACCCACACTGCTGGAAGCTGGCAGTATTTAGCATCCACCTGTGAAAATACATGTATCCCAGATCTTTGGCAGATGCTGGAACTCTTAAAACAATTACATCCCTTCACATTTCCAGACTAGTAAGTATTTCAGCTTAGAGACAATACATAAATCTCTCTAGTTTTAGATATTGTTTCTCCTTGCTGCATGGAAACTGAAAGATATCATCTGCTATTGCACAGCCATAAAGTAATTTAATTTCAGCTGTTTCCTGAAGTTAACCTCCTGTATTCCAGTTTCCACTGTTAAAATATATACATTTAAACAGTTACAATAGTGCATGTACATTTCTGTTCTCTTCCATTAGGGCACACTGTGGATACATCTTTAAGCTCAGTACTTTACAAAATACCTTTTTTAACACACGTCTGTACAGACCAGTTTGATATACACATGACATACAGTTCTAATACATTTGTAACCCAAGCATCTTGTATAGATCATGTTGAGATTCACAAATTACATAATTGTTTCCAAAATTCCAGGTAGCTGTGCTGGCAGTATCTCCCTTTGTCACACTCCCCCCTCCCCCCTCAGAGACTCAAACTAGTTTTTCAAGTGACCCTTGAAAAACGTTTCTTGAGAGGAATGAGCCTATCTGGGAATACATTACCCCATTCCCTGTCTTGAGACTCCAGTTGCCTTTGCATTGCTGAACCCATTACAGTATTGCACTGTCCTATCATATGCCTGCAATCCTAGGCTCTACCATAGTAATTTGGGATTTTGCTGGCTGGCTCCCTGTAACCATAGATCTCCCCTCAGACTCCTCCTGCCTTCTACTGCAGATACTTAGCACAAGGGCGTCCCTATCATGATAAGGTTTCATGGTGTTAACATGGTACAATTTGTGCCCCTGCCTTCTGGCTAGCAGGTCTACCATGTAGTTAACAGCACTGACTTTCCTTACCACTTTGAAGGGTCCCTCCCAAACTGCCTGCAGCTTGTGTCTGACAGGAATGAGAACCATAACCTGCTGTTCCACATCATACTCTCTAGCTCAAGCATTCCTGTCACACCAGACCTTTTTCTGCTGTTGGGCTTCTGTCAGGTTCTCCTGGGCCAAGCTCATCAGTTCCCTGAGCCTTTTCCTGAGTTTTAGGATATATGCCACAACAGACTCTGTGGGAATCACACACACCCTCCCACTCATCATGAATCAAATCTAAAGGTCCCATCACCCTATGCCTATACAGTAACTCAAAGGGTGAAAACATGTTGATTCTTGGGGCACCTCTCTGTAAGCAAACAGATGGGGCAAATATTTGTCCACTCCCTCAAACTGGTCTGCAAATGCTTATGGCATGGTCTTTAATGTAGAGTTTAACCTTTCCACCAGACCATTAGTCTGGAGGTGGTTTTTAGGTGCTTCATGCCAGAGTGCTTCCACAGATAAGCCAGCAGGTCTGATGTGAAATTGGCACTTCTGTCAGTCAGTATTTCTTTTGGGAAACCTACCCTGCTGAAAAACTCTAACAAAGCATTTGGCACCTTTTCTGCCTCAGTGGAGGACAGGGCCACTGCTTCAGGGTATCTGGTAGCATAATTTACTACCACTAGGACATACTTCTTCTCTGTGGAACTTGGGGTACTCAGAGGCCCTACAATATCGATAGCTACCATCTGAAAAGGCTCCCCAATCACAGGCAAAGGCATGAATGGAGCTTTCACCTTGTCTCCTGCCTTGCATACCTTTTGGCACTGCTTGCAGGTCCTGCAATACCTTGCTATATCCCTGGAAATCCCAGACCAATAAAAGTTCTGCATAATATGTCTCTTGGTACACTTTATGCCCATATAACCTGCAAAGGGAATGTCATTGGCTATGCCTAGAACTGCCATATGGAAGGCTCTGGGCACTACCAATGACTGTATTCTCTCACCCTCTAGCCTTCCTTCAGGGGTCTACTCTCTATACAGTAACCAGACCTCTCAACCATACTGAATAGATCAGTATTTGCCAGTTTGAAGTGAAAATATTGGGGTGCCATGAATTCCAGAGTGGCCCCTTTATTTTTGAAATTTCCCGGTCTTTCAACCAACACTCCAACCAGCCTCCTATCAACAGTCGGTCATCTAATTGTCGCAGTTAGCAATGAAGCCAACAAGATACCAGCGTCATATATTTCGCATTTTTTTCCTTTGTAAATCAATATCTATTCTTTCATGGGCAAAACACTTCTTGTCTATACTACCTCGGTGCAAGTATTGCTAGAATCAGTTTGAATAATGTCAGCATTTTGTAGTGATAGCAGAGTAGGAAGCTTCTGAATTTTATTAAAAAATGTTGAAAAATCTATTGTTTTCTTAACTGTGGAGGTGACGTGTTCATGGCATCCTACAAACAGACAAAGTTTATCAGAGACTCAACAGAAGAAGCAATGTTTATTAGGTAGAAGAAACAAATTTCTGCCTTTTCCCTTTGCACCTTACTTTAAAAAATACCCGCCCGACTCCACAGCATTTCGTCTGTCCTCCCCCAGCGTGACTGGTGCTTGAATCGGTGTCCATTCTCAAGGATGTCTACTAGATGAGCTACTGTTTCAAAAATGAATTGATATAGGTTATTTACACTGACTGAAGAGGCATCGTGTGGAATGCCCACTGGTTTCAAGCACTGACAGAAAGAAATTGGTTTAATTTTCAGACCTCTTGGTGCCTAAAGGAGAAGAAATGTTTTGTGCTACATATATAACATGCAAGTCATTCTTGGATGGTTACTGCAAACTGCAGCTACATGACACAGTATGTCACCAGCACATTGCTCACCCATGAAGAAAATTATCCAAAAAGTTTGCAAAACTGCTCCCATCATTTACATGCTGCAACAAAATAAAAGAGGAATGCTGGGAATCACTTATTCTAACTCTAAATATATATATTATTCCTGCTGTAGAGAGTGTGCTAAGTGTTGCTATAGCAATGATGTGCAAGTGAACTAAATTACCTTTTTATTGAAAACTTTGAAAGAACGTTGCTTCGCCTTCTCAGCATGATAATGCTAAAAAAAAGACAGATAAACTCTACATATGTAAAGGCAAGTCGGTATTTAGTCAGACTCAGATAATATATCAGGTTACTATATGGCTGTGGAAGTCAAGCCGCTGTGGTGCAGCGGTAGCGTCGTTGCCTCACAGCAAGAGGTTCTCCCGTTTGATTCTTGGCTGGAGCACCAAGAGACATATTATGCAGAATCGCATGTCCTCCCCGCAGTTGAGTGGCGTTCGAAAGACATGGGTAGAATGGGAATGCCTTAGTTGAAAGTTGGGTGTTGAGCTGGCACCTTGGCACCGTAAAAATCTACTGCCAATCATTAGTGGACCGGAGTCTAACTGGGAAAAGCAGAAAGAAGAAGAACTATATGGCTGTGGAGTTTAACTCTCAGAATGCCTTGATAGCTGGGTTTGTTTAGTACTCGTGTATCGTAAACATGATGGAAATCTTAAATTAATGTCATAATCTTTAATGTTCTCTTATCCAACCCACCTTAGACTTTGAATATAACTTGACACTCAGCGATTCTTGCTCTTTTGTTGCATAAACCTACAACGCAACAGTACAGTTTTGCAACATGGACAAGGACTTTCCTTTCACGTTTTAAGCAGGGCAAGAAGGAGATCAAGACCCTGGGAGGGGCTGTACCACAGTGTTGACTGTGGTGAACATTTAGTGGACTGTATTTAGAGAAGAATACAGATGGCTTTAACATTTTATTTCCCAAGTTGAAAGATTTAGCCTCCATCCTTTTCCAAGCTGTGTCGTGACATTGCAGTTACAGGTAATCAGATCTTTTATACATACAGACACAGGACTTTATAAATGCCAGACCACATAGAAATAATGTGAATTTTAGATGGCCAATGGCCATGGACTTTTAACTGTTAAGATGCACTCAACGATGGTTTTTCATATAAACCACTATAGCTACAGAAAGTCCGACTTTGCCAACTTTAAAGAAACCCTTGAGAAACTCAACAGAGCCATCTGCTGTTAAAGTGCTACAAACACATCTGACCTTGCATTTAAGGGCAAAGAGTTGTTAATGGAGTGAAGCGGTGTTGGGAACAATTCTTTTTTAAGGGGAAAAAAAGGCCTTGCTAGCCAAACAGACCTAATGAAAAGGGGAAACCTGGAGTGGTAATGTTTAATGGATGAGAGAGGGGAATCAAATTAGAGCACCAGAGCTATTCCCTGTTTTTCTCCCCATAGGCAAGTCTTCAACACAGTCTGTTGTTTGCTTTAGTAACAGAAAACACACACAGCAAGAACCTAGTTTCAATGCCTGGTTGGAAAGGTCCTATTAACTGGAAAGTACCCCTCAAGTAAAATTCAGGATATTATGGTGGTTATCTGAATACATTATAATCGGACCATAACATAACCATGATATAAAAAAAATCAACAAATCAGCGGGATACACTTGTTATCTTAGCATTAGCCTGAACATGCAAGCAAAGGAATACAGTTCTGTGATCAATATTAAGAATTATGTTTTCTTCCTCTGCTAGAGCATTCCAGTAAATATTACAAGTACTTTATTTATACCATTTATTATGCTTAACTAGATATTCTTAGTTATGTTTTATATTTAACATCTAAGGTTTACATTTCTGAATCCTAATCTGCTTATTTTGTGTTTCATGATCATATTTTGGTTGGTCTGTTCTTCAGTTTGCTTTTAAAAATTGGTATCCCACAATTCCACTGGAGTGGGTGGGGTTACATGATTATGTATGCACATTTTATGTTAATCAGCATACAGATTTGTACCTATTTTTCATGGGCCTTTGTCCAGATTTTTGATGTTTTCAGGTTGAGAGGTATGACAGTAACCCTTTGTCCCAGTATACAGATTCCCTTCATTCATTGAGAATCAGGCAGCTGTCCTGGCTACCTCCCTCAGGCCTTGTAATGTAGGTCAGAGAGCTGAGCCTGTCTCAAGTCTTTCTCTTTATAACCCTTCCCAGGTACCCTTACACAGGAAGTCTAATATTCTCTGACAGTGTTGCCTCACTGTCAGCCTGGGTACTACTACTCACCTCTGCCCTTGAAGTCACTCTGTCCAGGGGAATATCAGTACCCACCAGTACCTGTGGCTCATCTTCAGTCTCACTGCTACAGGGTAGCTCCCTTCCTGAAGTAGCCCCCTCACCAGTCCTGACTTCAAGCATGCAGTCTGTCTGGGTCCCCCCCAGGCTACCACATCCACACGCCTGTCTCCAAGCCTGACTGCATGTCACTGCATACACACAAGGTACTGCATTATCAAAATCATTCCCTATCAGGACATCTGCAGGGATATCCTCAAACACAACTTCTAGCTTGCTTCCTTTTCCACCCTTCCAGTCAAGGTGAACCCTAGCCAAATGTATTTGAAATAGGGTACCTCTTAAAGCTCTGACTGGAGTAGACTACCTAAGCAAATAGTGCTCCTCTTTAACCATTGCAGGCTTTACAATGGTTAGGTCAGAGGCGGTCTCTATCTTAGCAGTGGCCTGTTTTCCATCTACTAAGATAGTTATAACCTCTTGTGGTAGTTTGGTACCCTTGTTGTCTCCAGATAACGTACTACTGGCATTCTATCATTCCCACTTACTGGCTCCCCCATCGTTTTTCCCCATCTTGCCTCCATGGATATCTATATGCTACATGGCTACATTTAAAACATTTAACCCTTGATCCTGGCTGTGTACCTGAACTTTTGGCTTCTCCTGTTACTGGCGGACTCTGTTGGTGAGGTTTAGACTGCCCATCATGGATTCCTTTAGACCCATGTACAGCACTAGGCATCCCTTTCCTATGGAGTGATGCCCTGCTTGCTAGGTATAGGTCTCCCTTTTTCTCTAGCTCATCTGTGGTATTACAGTCCCTATCTGCCAACCAGATTCTCATGTCCTCAGGCAAAGTGCTAAGGGCTTGCTCCCTCACCAAAAGTCTACCATCCCTTCAAAGGTGGTGACCCGACACCCACTCGCCCATCTATGAAACTAAGTGCTTAACACAGTGATACAGTCACACACACACTTTCATCTGTCTTGCATCTATGCTCAAAATTTTTTTTTCTATAAGCTTCAGGTATTAACATATACACTCAAACAATTGTAACAATATTATAATTTAACCAAGCAATATCAGACAATTTAGAAACAGCAGTTACAGCTTTACCATGGTAAGGAGGTCAGGAACTGTACCCGGAGCTCTTGGTCAACATTATACTGTTTACATACCCTTTCAAACATATGAATAAAACTATCAAAATGATCACCCTCTGTAAATTGGGGAAGAAATTTACTCACCTTTATTGCTTCTGAGGATCGGTTACTCCAGTCCCCATTACCCTCCATGACACTGGCAAAGAGTCAGCATCTCCTTTTCATAATGCCTCTGCCTCTCATTTTCTTCAGCTTTCTTTCTGCTGATTCTGCTTTGATGTCCAAAGACCACAGCCTCTCTGCTGATTCTCTTCCCAAACATTTGACCACCAGTTTAATTCTCTAACTCCAGATGGATTTTTAAGTCCTCTGAGGCAAAGCTGAACTGACCATTTTCTCAGAGTTCTACATCCCCAAGGCCAGTCTGGTTGTCCTCCTGGTTGCTGGTCTGTGATGCAGCTGTGGTTAAAGCTGCAATAAATTTCTGCTTTAGTCAGGTTGGCATGCAACAGTCCTTTGGCTTGGCACATTTCAGCCAAATGGCTCTGAGTGAGCTTGCCATACTCTGCTTACATCCTTGCCTGCTCTCTCTGACTAAGGTAATAATAAAATAAATAAAACTATTGTAATATGAAACTTTGAATGTCTACCATGTGGCTGCTTGAGAGTACAAACACCTTTTTTAGTGACCACTGTTTACAGGTTAGAGGAGCTCACTATTCCACCACTGCTCACCAATAAATGTGATGACCCACCACTGGAGCAGTAATCAAGGAGCCTCAATCCTCACCACTTGCACCAGTGGGGGATGTTCACTAGGAGGATAATATGCACACACACAGTATTTCCAGATGCAGTTCTCTGCATCTAGTACAATTTCCCTTACTAGCACACAGAGAACTCAGTCAGTCTGGGGCTGGTTTCTCCCTCTTTCTCCAGATCCCCAATAAGACTCCCCACTGGCACAGCTATAGAGTTGTGATCTCAACTGAGTGGCCAAGCTAAGACCTCCAGCACCCTCTCTGTCCAACCAGAGCTTTGTGTCCCTGCCCAAATAGCCGAGACCACACACTTTGTGGTTTGATTTACACACACACACACACACACACACACACACACACACACACACACACACACACACACACACACACACACACACACACACACACACACACACACAAACCTGGGAAAGGCTGGCACAGGTTTATTAGTTATGCCCCCTTTTGCCCAGACTATAAGGTAGTTATCACTGACATCAGCCAGTTCCTTATCAGCTACTTTAAGGCCCTTAACAAAGGGTGTCCCAATCTTATTGTGTAATATTAAGATTAATACAAATGGTAGTTTGACCAAGAGCAAGGCTATTAGGATTGGCCTATACAGTGTCACCAAATAAATATGCAAATACTCTTAAAACTTAAATATGTCTCACAAAGATAAGCCACAATGAAAGGTTTAAATATATTTAATAATAAATAATAGCCATCTGGTGGTGTAAACATTGGCTCGAGATGATTGTCACTGTGAAGTGACACCCTGACCCCATGTGCAAAATGGAAAATGGGGTTGAGGATGGAATAATAAATAATAAAATAACAAGAAAATACTCAGTATATATTCACAGTGACATCAGAGTGAATATTTAAAACATTGCAGAACATACTCAAAGAAAAACATCGAAACTATGCTTCACTATATTTCTGACTGAATCGAATATAATTACTATACCCTAGTTAACCTACTTAAGAGGAAGGTAGATGTGGTGAATGGATCTTCTTGCTGTTGTCAGATCAAAAGACAGAATACAGAATGCTGTCTCTCTCTGAGTTTTCAAATTAATATCTCAAATATTACTGTTGCCAAAACTTGCAGAATTACATCATACCCCGGATTCATGAAGCTCGGCGCAAGTCCGGCGTAAGTCTTGCGCCGGCCGTGCAGCGTAGATGTGGAGTAGATGCACCATATGCATATTAATGAAGATGCGCAGCTGCCACAGCCACGTGCATAGGAAACGTGTGCGAGTGCAAGGGGCATATCGAAGTTGCGCAGGGAGGCGTGTCAAGGTCGGCTTTCGAGGAGCAACCTAAACTGCTGAATATTATATTCCGCCAGCAATAGTAATCGTACCTATCAGTGTCCACGGAGACTGAAACGTATGCAAAGCAGAGTCCCTGCGAACAGAAAATGAAGAGTCAAACACAAATGCATGGTAGGGAATAATGGGTCCCTACCCATGAACAAATGACAGGAAAACCGTGTGCCTGTAGTCCAACGTAGTGTTGATAGCTATACCATGTGGAAGTGAAACATATCAGATGTGAGCGCGCCGCCAGTAGGTACGACCAGTCCAACGGAGAGGGTCACCATCCGACCCATAATTTGAGGGAGGGAACATAGCTGTGCAGATGTGTCCATAACAAAATACATGAGGAGAAATGTAGATATAGGTAGTGACCGTATGTCTGAATCATATCCCACAAGCCATGTAATAGTCACATACAAAAGGTATGTCCGTATTTCACATACCAAAAGTGATAGGAAATAGCATATGCATGTAAACGAAACAGAAGGAGCATATAAACGAGCCATAACAACACGGACACATGTAGGCCGAAAGGAACAGTATGATCCGTACCGTCAACCAAGATTACCACCTGTCCCACTTTGCGAGCGACAGTCCCTCTGTGGGCAGATGTGTCCTGACACAAACATGTAAAACTGGCAAATGTCCAGAGAATATAGGACATAATTCCTCTGTAGACGTCATGCAATAGTTGCAGTAAACATATTTCACTGGACGTATAATACAATAAGATACCGAAATGCTACAAGAATAAGCTTAAATATAGGCAAGAATTGTAAGTTCTATCTGCCGAACTGACCTTGGGTATGTGTCGGCCTGTCATATATGCTGTGTTCACCGCAACTGCCACAGTAGGGTTGCCACCCATACAAATGGCCAAAGTGGGACATGTTTGGTACAGACATCAGACTGTACAGGCCGACACATACCCACAGCCAGTACAAAGGACTAAACATAACTGTTTTGCCTACAGAAAAGCGTATTCCTGTAGCATTTTAGTTGCTTATTCTAGTTCTCATAACAGTCAGGTATTTCAGATACAGAATTAAATGTTTAATGCAACTATCACATAAAATATAGGAAATATGTGTGTCCTAAAATCTCAAAACATTTGCCATGTTGACAATTACATGTCAGGACACAACTGCCCAAAGAGGGACTGCCCCTCGCAAAGTGGGACAGGTGGTAACCCTATGTCACACTGTGGCCAATTGAAAAGGTGTAAACACAACCGTTGACTGTGGGGAGGCAATGTCCACAATGGTCGGACATGTGTAAGGAATAGCTTGGACATAGGAAAAGGTGCCATCCTACCAATGAGTAGCACAGGCTGGCAAAATCCGGAAGTCAGCTGTATAATCCGAACGTGCATGTGACACAGTCGAACGGGTAGTACCCGGATACACCAACCAAGTAATGAAAGTGAAGTAAGGGCATGTACCTATGTGTGTGAGGTATAGTATATGGAAAGCAAACATGGCAGGGTAGTCCACACAACCATGAAGGTACCCGACACATGTAGGGTAGTCAGTGTGTAACTCTGGCCGTGTCATGGGCCAACAACCAAAGTAGTGCTCTATGGGGTGTGAGTAATTCACGTGTGAGGGGTGTGTGTTTAATGGTAAATTCCTCAAAGGTGATACATGTGTCGTATGCAGAAAAGGTGAACCGGAGGTGTATGAGGGGGCAGCGGGTGAAGTGGAAAGAAACACAACCTCATGTAGAAACAGCTGCAAGACAAGCAGACAGGCCATAGTGTAGAACACAATCTCACAAACATATGAATATGGAAATATGTGAGACAAATGTATAGATATGGCACCATCACATACCCACAGATGGGTCCTGATGGAACTGGCCATAACAAATGCAACACACCTGGATGCATAATAGCCTACCCAGCATACCCTCCACAACACACAACCTGCCACCATACCAGAACATCCACCAAATCCAGCCGTACTTGGTCCACTGGTTTGTTGCAGAAGCAGCTACACACAGTGACCCCTACACATATGTAGTAGGTATTGTCACGCTAGGCAGTGTCAGGATTGCAAACCATGTATCCCCTGCAGGTAAAACCCCCTGCACGTTTTCGTGCATCCACAAAAATCTTCGTTATCTAACATTTTTGGGATATCCCTCATGGGATGACCAACTTGTGTAAATAGTAGAATGGGTATGACGACATGATGTCCAATCCAGTAGATATCTGGACACAAGTCAGAACGTACAGTGGAGGTCCAGGACACTGTCTAGCCCTAAGTGGGCATGCATAACCTACCACCCAGGATAAAATACCTTCCCATGATGCACATGTCCAGACACAAATAGGAGGGAGAATATAATGCACACATTTGCAAAGTGGAAAACGGCATGAGGGCGAGAAAGACACTACGTAAACAGGTCAACCCTGATCAAGTGTGAGGGACACTGACTGTGTGCAGTCGTGACTGACCACACCTGTCAACCTGTGAGAGCAAGATATCTGGACAGAGCCATGAATATAAGTGAGACAAAGGTCCAAAATCAGGGACAATCTGTAAACATATCTCTTAGAAACATAGAATTTGATAGAATAACAGTTTGCACACTGGCATTAATGTCTGGAATATGAAGTCTGAAACCCAACTGTCTGTCAGCACGTTCCGACTGCAGTCTTTAATGCTGAGCTACTGCTGTGCCAGAAGACAACAGCGTATTACAGAGGTCTGTGCCATACCACTCAACTGTCCGGATATTCGCAGAATGACTAGGGTCACCACCTGTCCCACTTTGCGAGTAACACTCCCTCTGTAGGCAGTTGTGTCCTGTGAAATAAATCAACACATAGCAAATGTCCCGAGAGTTTATTCCCTAATTTACTTCAATAGTCGCATAAAACGGTTATTATATATGAATCCTCAATATGTTATGTGAAGTAGCATAAGCAATTCAAATGTTACTAGAATAAGCTATTATATGTACAAAAAAGGTTAAAGTTCAGTACTATGCATGGCTGTAGGTATGATTT